>NC_090184.1:27467229-27479729 GCF_024679245.1 Pseudorasbora parva
GCAGAGACGCAGAAAGAAGAAAGAGAGGATGGGTCTGGGCTCTCTCTCGCGGGTGTTCGGTCGAGGAAAGCAAAGAAAGTCCCTGGACCCCACTCTGTTTGATGGTACTAGCACACCTGATTACTACATAGAAGAGGATGCTGACTGGTGACGCTGCTGAGAGCGCAGCTACTCATTTCTGTGTGTGTGCGTGTGTGCGTGTGTGTGTGTGTGTGTGTGTGTGCGTCCGTGTGCGTGTGTGCGCGTGTGCGCGTGTGCGCGTGTGCGCGTGTGCGCGTGTGCGTGTGTGCGTGTGTGCGTGTGTGCATGTGTGCGTGTGTGTGTGTGTGTGTGTGTGTGTGTGTGTGTGTGTGTGCCTCTGTCTGCCATCTTTATGAGCACAAGTTGACTGTTCAATGATTCTGTTGAATGAACTGTGCCGCAGTAGAACCAAACCTCCCCTGTGTGTGTGTGTGTGTGTGTGTGCTTGTGTGTGTGTGTGTGTGTGTGTGTGTTTGTTAATTTTATACCCACTTTACCATCTCACTGGAAACTTGAAGGACTGCTGAATGTGTAAAAAAGTCATTGTGCACTCAGTGCTTGTAAATGTTTCCAGATGCCTTTTATATCATTTAACGCTCATTGTCTCAGCTGTTTTTAAAACCTGTGTGTTAAACATATTGATGAAGCTCTCCTGTAGGAAGTCAGCAGGACCCTCAGTGTGTATGAAAACCCCAAAAAGGGTTGTGTGCCATTTCACACTGTGATCTAAAAGATATCTATTCATCTAACTAACTGTAGCATATTATAATATTTGGATATTTGATGTAGTCGTGTGACTTTAGTGAGCAGTGGCTCGTCCTGCCTTTCCCACAGGAGAATTTATAACCACCGTAACCCACACTAACTCTGACAACTGCCTTCAAAACAACACTAACCAGAAGGCAAACATTGATTTGACGACAGTGTAGAAATACAAAACCCAGATCATTGGTAATAAAAGCTTGGAAATTCTCATGGAAATTATCACTATACCTTTAATAAAGCAGGGTATGACATATAGCGCTCCATATTAGTTTCCCATTCTGCTTTGGAAATGGGAACTGGATTACTCTACAGGGCCTTTCACCATTAAACTTTGTAATTATAGTCTCTTTTTTATTTTTCTGAAATCAGTGCTAGCTATCATTCAGTGGCAGATTCTTACCATTGTGTACATTTCAATATTGCACTGATATGAAATGAAGAAATAAAGAAGTTTTTTTTAGAGCATGTAGTGTGTTATTCATCAGCTGGAGATGGAGCGACGGCTCTCGTTTCCCCTGCTGTGTTTGGCTAGGCTGGTGCTGAATAGCATGGGACTCTAAATGGCATGGAAATGAAAATGGTAATAAGTTATATAACGACAGACTATTTTGAAATAAAATCAAAAACACTGAACAGCGTGTGGTCGAGTTCTTTGCTCTTTGTAATTGTGTTTTGGCACTTATCCTCCCTGAGCTTGTCTTTGGCTACCTCATCTGCTGGATCAAGAGTGTGTAATCATAATTAACTCATTACTAAATATCCTTAACCACATGGGGCATTTGTGTGTGTGGGTGTGTGTGTTTAATCCATTTGTCCTTTTTATCTCACTTTGAAGTCTTTACAGGGGCTCTCAAAGTCAGTTTGGTGCATCTGCAATGCCTTTTTAGCTTCTGGTGATGTGCGAGCTCCACAATAGAAGCACTATTTAAAAAGAGGGAACAGTTTAACATATGGATGGATTGTGTAGTTTACATAAGATGAAAGCATTAATCTCAGGCAAAACCAGGCTAGACGAGCTGTTTATGTCTTTTCCCAAAACGTTTACTCTTTACAAACACTTAGTAGCCATCTGGTTTGTCAGTAATGAATGTATAACCTCTGTCTGGACCCAAACACTTGAGGTTGATTCTAAGCAAACGCTTCCAGGATCTCGTCCATGGACGCTTGGGTTGATTGCATAGACGCGGTTTAGTGCTGCCGTCTACTGGTAAAGATATTGGTTCGCACACACAAAGACGCTTTAACAGGCGTATAGTGGCTGGTGTTCAAAAACGTGAAATAAATGGGGGGGGGGAAGTGTGCTTATAGACATTTATCTAAATTATAGACATTTATCTAAATTCTTATAACTGAATTATTATTTTATGGTACCGTAAACACGTCTATGTTGTTTTTACCTGAGAGGAAAACACGATGAATAAGTTCGCACTTAAGCCCCGCCCTTCTGCCGTCATCCACCAATCTAGACTCCGACAGTCTATCAAGCCCCGCCCGCCTCAGTGTGAGCCTATCAGAATGCGATGAGCAGCTGGATCGGCTTCAGCAGGTGGAGCTAGCGCGGACGGCCCCCATGTCTCGTTGGCGTGCTGGAACGGTGCAGGCGTGGCTGGAGGTGATCATGGCTATGCCGATGTACATACGGGCCTGTGCAGACAACGTTAAAAGTGGGAAGGTAGATGTGACCTTGTCAGTATGATACATAAACACGAGTGAGTCTATAAAATAAAACACAGCTTAGCCTCTCTGAATAATTTAGGCTATTCAAACAAGCAGTTAAGAATTAAACATTAATCTCAGTTTGTTTTCGTAGGTCTTGTTAGTTCTTACGGATGAGGACGTAGAAATTGTTTTGGGTATCAGTAATGCAATGCACCGCAGAAAACTCCGACTGGCAATTGAAGACTACAGGGATGCAGAATCAGGACATGGGTGAGATTCACACCAAAATATGATATTTTAGAGAAAGGTCCCCTGCAGACCATTATTATTGCTACGTGTCAAGGTCCCACTTAAAAAATGCCAAAATATTTGACCTTTTTATTGACAAGCAAGGTTATTTTAAACGATATAGCAAAAACGTACATTTATGTTATTAAAATTACAATATTATGTTTAAGGTATAGTTCACCCAAAAATGAAAATTCTGACTTCCATAGTAGGGGGGAAAAATGCAACAGTATCTTCAAAATATATTGTATTCAGCAGAATAAAGAAATACAGGTTTTGAACAACTTGAGGGTGAGTAAATTATATAATTTTTTTTTTTTGGGTGAACCATTCCCTTAATAATTTGTGATGTTTGTGAAAATCATGTACTCATACTTCTATCCTATAACATATATTAAAAAGGTTTCTAAAAAATACAAGTTAAGTTCAGACTACGAAGTGTCTAGTATAATGTTGATTACCACACACACACACACACACACACACACGTACATTTTTCATTATTTGGTATATTATAAAATCATTTGAAACCAGCATGAGTACAAAGCATATTTAAGCATTTATTTCTAGATTTTAAAACTATTTTCTCTTTTTTCTTTATTTTGGCCATCAGCCTTTCTAAAGCAGCGGATCTGGATCATCACTGGGTAGCTCAGGCCTGGCTAACTGATGTGGGTCTCCCTCAATATTCCCAGTTCTTCCACACTCACCTTGTGGACGGACGTCTCCTGAGTACACTCACACGCACCGACCTAGAGAAACATCTGCACGTTTCTAAAAAAGCCCACCAGAACAGCCTGCTCCTGGGAATACAACTGCTACACACGCTCAGTTTTGACAAAGAGGTAAACACACACACATAAACCAGAAGCTGTAATCCTCGGAATTCCCACAGGCACCAAACCCTACCAAAGAGGAGCAACCGTTACAAAGCACACATCAGAAAAGCTTGGGAAAACAATCTCCTTTTGTATAATAGTCTCCATAGTAAGTTAATGAAGCTAAACAACAAACAAACAAAAACTGTTTTTCTGCAGATATTGCAGTCCAGGCGATCTGAGTGTGAGAATCAGAACACAGACCCTGTAGTGTGGACTTGTCATCGCATCATCAAATGGATCAAAGAGATTGATCTGAAGGTACCAAAGAGAGAGAACTGAAATGATATCAGAGAAAGTGTAGGAGTTGGTATATGGAAAGACTCAAAAGACGTTTTGTGTTTTCAATCAGGAGTTTGCTGACAGTCTTCAGAACAGCGGGGTTCATGGTGCTGTCATGGTGTTGGATCCCTCCTTCAGCTCTGACAGCATGGCAACAGCTTTATGTATTCCAAGCAACAAGCACATGGTCCGTCATCACCTGAACGAAGAGATGAAGGCACTTGTCAGTGCAGCCAGGTAAGAGAGAAAGAGAGATGCACTGTCACATATCTGTATGAATAAATGTCTCTTTTTATTGTAATATCAAGAGTTCAAGAGACAGTGGGGTGGTGCAGATTTCTCATCAGATGTCTGTGTCTGCAGGGCAGGGCTTGATCAGGAAGTTGAACCTTTGGGGACTCCGCCCACACTACACAGACAAAGTTCTCTAAGCAGCTCATCGCCCAGTTGTCATGACGATCAACAGTCTTTAAGAAGGGTGAAGGTAAAAATCTAAACCTGAATAGTAAATTCTTAAATCTCTTACTAATGTCACCTTTAGGGGGAATCTTTTGAGACATGTCAAGAACATATATGGATGGCATCATCAATAAAAGAAAATAAAGGAATTATAACTATACATCCACACCAGCTGATGATATTGTCAGTCTGCCACTTTAAATGCTTGAGCATTTTGAAGCAGGATGAATTTTGATTGGTTGTCATTGTTTTATCTGTTTTTATCGTTCTGAAACTGATTCCAACGATATTGCTTTTCAGTGCTGTTATCATTATAGTTATGGTGTGGACTCTGCTATGGTGTGAATGGCCGTTAAAGGGTTATTTCACCCCAAAATGAAAATGATTGCATAATTTACTCCCCTTCAAGCCATCCTAGGTGTATATGACTTTCTTCTTTCAGCCAAACACAACTGGAGTTATAATAAAAAAATATCCTGGCTCTTCCAGACTTTATAATGGGAGTGAATAGTAAATGAGATTTTGCAGCCCAAAAAAGCACATCCATCAATCATAAATGTATTCCATACTAAAAAGTAATCCAGGGATTGTTTACTTGGAGTTGTCGACAGCTAGAGTCCACGGTGCAAAAGAGTCAGCAATAGAGGCTTGGCATTCACTGCACCACTCTTCGTGGGCTTCAGATTTCATTTGTAAATGAGACCGGGAGATCTGAATCCAGGGTGTGGATCTATTTAAATGTTCAATTTTATGTATTATTATTATTTTCTCCTCTATTTTAATTTATCTTATATTATGTTAATCATATCCTTTATTATATATGTGTATGCATAGGTATGAATGTGAATATATATATATATATATATATATATATATATATATATATATATATATATGTATTCACAATATATATGTACATATATTTATACTCTATGTGGATTGTATATACCTGTATGTATTGTTTTTCTAAAAGAATTAAAAATGTTAAACAAATATCAGAAAAAGAAGTAATTCAAGGGGTTAAATAAAGACCTTCTGAAGCGAAGCAATGCATTTTTGTAAGAAAAAATATACATATATTAACTTTATAAACTACAATCACTGGTTTCCGGTTAACGGCTGCACACGAGTCGAGTTCCAGTGAAAAAGTGACCTCTGACCCGACGCATGACATAGGATGTAGCCCAGCACCCTTAATCAAATACTTCCAGTATGTGAAAAACAAAACGCCAACAGAGTAGTGAAAAACACTTAGGGTAGGTTGCACCAATAAAGATTAAAAGCAAAGTTTAACACTAATCAATTAACTTCGCAGATAGACTGTCACTGCATCTGAAAATGGAATACTTCCCTACTATATCGTAGGCAAAAAAAGTATGCCGACAGAGGAAGATGCCCGAATTCATAGTATTAAAAAAAGTATTAGCCGAAAAGTCCCCGGATGACCTCACTTTACCATGAGGCCACGGGAGAGGATTTATGAACTGACGCTGGTAGGTCACATAATAATGACAATATGGCGGTATGGAGTATATCCCGATTGCATTCATAAGACACACATTCATACTATATAGAACACTTTTTAACGCAAAGTAAGTTCAAATTCAAATATAGTACCTACTCAAATAATACATGAGCTTAGGAGTAGTGTAAGCTAAGGTGAGAATAAACGCCTCTCCCGGTTCAAGCAAACAGGGCTGGGCAACAAACTCAAGCTCCTTCGACATTTCTCTTTTTAGACTTCTCATTTTAGACTTCGAATTTGTGATCCATGTTTTGTTTTGCTCTATCCTCTGCGCTTCCACATTCGTCATGTGTCGTTTCAGAGGTCACTCTTTTGCCAGAACTAGACTCCCATACGGCCGTTATCGGAAGCCAGTGATTATAGTTTATGAAGTTATATTCTTCTTAAAGAAACACTTCACTTTGCTTCTGATTGGCTTTGTTAACTCCCTGGAGCATTGTGGAGTCCTTTTAATGGATGAATGGATGCACTTTTTTGGGCTTCAAAATCTCAGGTATTATTCACTCCCATTCTAAAGATTCTAATGTGTTTGGCTGAAACAAGAAAGTCATGTACACCTTGGATGGCTTGAGGTTGAGTAAATTATGGGATAATTTTCAATTTTGGGTGAACTAACCCATATATTTATTTTTTAATATTTTCTCATTTTGAAACATAATGTGTATTAATTATATGCTAATAATAGTTTTACTTTATAATGTGTTTAGAACTCACTCTGATATTTGCATTCACTTTCAACGGCGTTAAATTTATCATTGCTGCAGTAGCCAATAGGCTGTCTTCCGGGGCTCCAGTTCGCTCAGCCCCGCAGTGCTGTAATTTAAGCCAATGGTTCTCCGGTTGCTACGCAAAAAAAGTTTATATTTCACCAATCATCGTCATCGAATTTTATAGTTTTGGGCTATACATTTTATATTTTTCAGCCTGGCAGGAGGGGCGGGTGAAGTCGAGTAGAACTAATGTAGTCGTGGGAGTTGATCTTGCCCCAAATTAAATTAAATTGCTACGAAAGAAGAACATTAGCAGAAAAACTTGATCATTATCATTACCTGTGAAACTGTTGATTTCTATGGCAGTTAAATTAATATTGTCTTTTTTACTATACTATTGGTATTGACTGGCTTAAATTCTTTCATTGGTATAGGCAAATCACATCTACGAAAAAAAAAATCTTATATATATATATATATATATATATATATATATATATATATATATATATATATATATATATATATATATATATATATAAAACAACATGAGTAAATGAGGACATATATATATATATATATATATATATATATATATATATATATATATATATATATATATATATATAATATAATATAAAAATTAATTGCACTGCAGTATTTTATTCTGTCCTCATTTACTCGTGTTGTTCCAAACCAATGCCTTTTTTCTGTAGAACATAAAAGAAGGTACCTCAGTGTTTTTTGTCCATACAGTGGAGTTCAATGGGCTCCAGTGTTGGCTCCAATGTTCTTCAGAATGTCTTCTTTTATGTTCCGCTGATGAAATGAATACCGCTGGTTTGGAATGAAGTAAATGATTTCATTTAATTTTTAGGTAAACCGCCCCCTTAAACATAGTAATTTAACACTTTATCGTTTGCATTAATCTTTGCACAACCACCGTGTGTTCTCTTCTCAAGGTCTTTGCTCTTGAATTTCTGCTGAATGTAGTTCTCGGTAACATTGCACCCACAGAGAGTGAAGATTTGTATTATTGCTTGAATAATTCTTGAAAGTCAAATATTTGTAGAACCAGTGAATCAGAAATCTGATGGATCCATTTCTTCCTGCAGCAGCAGCTCGGTCTCAGCCCAAATAATTTCACTGGACAGAAGATCAGTCACCAGAACAGGTCCGGCTCATTTCCAAGGAATGGACTTCAGGAGGTCACGCTACAGCGAGAGCATTGCCCAGTTCGACATTTTTCTGCTGCTGAGCTCACCAATGTCTGAGTCTTTCTCCTTTCTAAACCACTGTTAAAAAACATGACACTTTCTTAAAACTCCCAAATGGAGGGATTTCTTTTTCGTTTGCAAGGCCAACATTGAAGAAATCTCAAAGAAAGTTCAAATTTCCAGACTCTGGACTCTCAGTATGCCAGTATACGGGCCTTGGCATTGTTTTGTAGATCTTATGTTGTTTGTGAGTGTGGACTCATTTGTCTCAAAGTGAGACAGAGTTAACATTTATTTATCTGTTTAGATGTTTGATGAAATTATAGCCGACATTTGTGTGGAAATTGGAATTTTGTCTATTAAAATGAATATTTTTACATTGAATGTTAGCTGTAGATGTTAGATTTAAAACCATCCAATACTGAAGATTAGAATGTGAAATGTCTTGGTAAGTAGTACGTTATTATTTGAATGGATGATTATTTAAATTGAAGTTCATATCCACTGGTGTTCAAATAGTCATGTGGTTCATATTATAATAAGGATCAGGAGGATAATTGATATCAGGTAAATAGCAGGTCCATAACTAAAGGGTACCACTCACGCTTTACCAATCACAGTGCACAATTATTTATGATATGAAATTTCTCTTACAAGCCCATTTAAAACCCAACCATTAAAACCTGCTATACTTTGTGTTAACTAAATTATCAAATTGCATACATGCTGTAATAAGTATGCCATACCAACTCCAAGGTCATCCACATTGGTAAGTTGTAGCAGAGGTTATTCTAATCATCGCAGCAAATGGGCAAAGATCAAAGATATGACATTGTTTATTAGGCAACTTATTGAAGAAGCATAAAAAAATGTACATATTTTTATAGACTGTTTTCCATTTTAAAAATTGTTACATTTTATTTTTATTCTTTCTGAAACTTCCTAGGACATTGAGACAAGAAACTATTAGTAGGGGCAAGCCATTTATGAAAAACAATGGCTTTTTCTCACTTATTTCTTTATTGTTGAGCATTTGTGCCACATATTTCAAGTATCTGTTAAACGTCATACCTGCCATTCCCACAATTTCCCCATACAGAATTAATAATGTACTTTATTATACTGAGAAAAATACGTAATACAATACGAACACTCCTTATTCTGTTTAGTATTAAAGTTACATGACTTTCCTTAACTCAAACAGACAGCTATAAGGAAGCACCTTGCCTATATGGTCAACCTTTGTCCAACACCATTAACACTGCCAGAATCATAACTGCCTATAAAGTAGTTAAATATTGTTGAGCATTTGTTCCGCTCTAGGAATTTATGTTTGGGTGAACCCTGTTTGACACATTTATGTGGGTGATGCTGGTGGTGGTTTGAGTGAACCACCCTGACTGCGGACTGGTGTGATTAATAATGCTTGTATATTAAAACGTGTATGAGATTAGATATTTTCTGAGAATCATAAATAAACTTAGTGTCAGAATGCCAAAAGTCTTCCTATTTTACAATGACCCCCTCCCCCCCAACAACAACAAAAAAATGAAATGATGAAGGGAAATAAGATTAGGCTGTTTAATCAGTATGTTCATTATTTTAAAATAAAGTTAAAATTGTCTCTGTAATATGAAGTTTTTATTTTCATTCACTATGGAATCATCAACATCTGTTTCACTGAAAGTCTCATTATGTGCTTCTGTCGTTTTATGAATCGTCACTGTCAGGGGATGGGGAGGTTTTTACCCTTCAGAACACATGGGCGGGGCGGGAACAGCCCGAATGGGTCTGTTAAAGGGTTAATTTTGGACTGCAGGGACAGGAAGATGTTCATATCTTTGAAAGTTAAGGCCATACGCTTTAAGGTATTCGAGTTCAGGAATGTAGCAAATGCTTCGGTATACGTTTGCATCATTGGATTAAAAGTGATTCCATCCAGCATTTAAACGGACTGTACTCAAGGAAGCGAAGTTTTCTCGGTAAGACTATTTACATTACAGTGAACATGAAGTTAGTTTTCCTGAAACGTTTGTTACTGTTTACATGGTTTTACATAGCGCGTTCGGTTTAGCTTTTTTTTTTTTACAGTCGGTTTAGCCACATGTCCACAACATTATTTGTTCTTTTAAATTAATTGTTGCATTTTTTCGTCCTGCAGGCTGCAGTGATTGTTGTAAATAATTGTTTGCCTGTCTTTCAGTATAACGGTAGGCTACTTCTGCTTGTGTAAAGTTACATTATATATGTAAAATTGAAATATCTACAGAAAATTAAAATCTTTTTCTTTATTTAGTGTTTAGATATGTGTTACTTTTTTTGTCAGCAGTAGTAGTATTCGTTTGACGTTCAAAATCTAGCCCTGCTCACAGATTCTTGGATGTTGATGCTTAAAGGGACAGGTCACCCCTTTTTATTAATTTATTTAATTAAATTTTTTGCCCAGGGTATTCTCACAAAAATGCGTATAAATAGTACGAGTGTGCAATGTCGTGGACACTCAAAATACGCAAAATACGCCCCACCACCCTAAACCTACGCAAGCGCGTGTCATATATACGCCATAAAGTGCGTATCATATGCACGCGAAAAACAGCGTATCATATGCACGCCAAAATGAGTTTTGGCGTATACATTCCACGACATTGCACACTCGTACTATTTATACGCATTTATGTGTGATCGGGTTATTTTGCCATAGCACATATTATGAAAGCCCGTTTCCGCCACTAAATAAAACAATAAAAAGAGTAATTGCGCCTTTTTATCTCAGAATATGACTTTTTTTTCTTCTCACCAAGTGAGTTATAAACCCAGCAAACACACAACGTTGGCACAACGTACTCAACCTTCTAACAACGTTGACACAACATGGCCAAAAGGTTGCTATAATACGTTGTGTGGTGAAGGTTGTTACAGTGTTGTCACAACGTTGACATTGAACCACCGTCTGGACCATTGCTTAAAGTTGTGCCAAGGTATCTATCTGGACAACCACTGGGCGACCTGTACTCGTCATCACTGTCCTGAAGCGTGGATATCAGCTTTTTAAATTTCAACTGACAGTTGAACCGTCTCATTCTTCAACGAGTAGGCTAATAACTTGATACGCGGATACGTGAGTATTGCTTTCAATTTACATTAACTGATACGTAAATATTCAAACAAGCTACAATTTCCGTGTCTACGTGACAATCGTTCGTTCTTTATTTTACAAACTACATTTTTTTTTTAAATAATATATTTTTAAAATAAAATAAACGGACAAATCATGTTTTTATTTATGGAGTTGGGATTTTGGGTATTACCATCATAACGCTATTTCTTTTAACGTTAACGTTACCAGATTTACTCAGATCCTTACCGTTAAGAAAGTTTTCAACATCTCATACCTGCTGGTTTCTGGACTTGCATTTCTTGACATAGGCCTATCTTTGCTTTTTTTCTGTGTGTTTGATATATTATACTTAAACTAAATATTTGTTTATTCTATTTTATTTATTTTTCAAAATGTATCTGTATGTATGCATGTATGTGACTTAAGTCACTTCTGACTTTTTTTCCTCACAATTCTGACTTTTTTTCTCACAATTGCAAGTTTTAAAGTAAGAATTCTGAGATATAAACTCGCAATTGCGTATGTATTTTTGTATTTCTTTTTTTTTCTTTTTTTCTCTTTCCTTTCTTGAGAAGTAGTAAGGATAGATTTGGCAAGAGTTGTATGCTCAGACAGCCTTAGAGGTCATTCACATGGAACAGCTTTGCTCTTAAAAATGCTAGAGACCTTTTTCATTATTTGAACTACTTTCAAACTTAAATTTGCAGTTTAAGGCTGCAAGGTTACAAAGGGCCTGAACATTTTCGGTAAATTTAAAGAAACTTTGTAAAGGTAACCAAAATTTCCCCAAAAAATCCTGGAAAGTTTCTGGAAAATTTGCAACACTTGTTTTAGGACACACTATGTAGAACTTCATTGTTTTTCACAATGTAAACATTAGCTAGACCGATGTATTTCACCATTGCGCTTGTTTTACCTCTTTTGCGTAAGATGTCATTCTTTTAGATTTTTAAAAACACTGATCCTCTGCCTTGCAGATTATGTTTTTAAATGTAAAACTGTTCTTTGTGAATAGCCCCTGTAAAATATGAAATGTGAGTGTACAGTTCCAGTGATACAGCTGTCCATCTGAAATACGGTGTCTAAATACGGCTGTTGCTTGAGTTTCTGGGCCCCTGGTCCAGTTCGTTGCCTCAAGCTCCCTTGACTGAAACCTTCTTCCCTCTTACTGTGCCTCTGTGTATTGTAATGTGAATATATGGGGCACTTTTTTTGTCTAATCTGGCCAAAGTGGCTTTTGTGAGAGCAGGACATTCTTGCCATTCCACAGCATAGATTCACTATCATAATTTAATCTGCCTGCATGCTAAGACGTGCTCTGTAAACTCAACTTTTCAGTCTACACTTTATAAACTTTGCTTATACATAAAGGAAATTGCATTCAACGATTCAAATGTGCCGAGGTGAAATTATGTCTGTCCATGGAGACTTTAATCACCCTGCAGGAATAAAAACACAGAGCCCATGAGCAACTGGCCACATTTTTCCACAGCATAATGTATGAGTCACTGCTGAAAGAAATAGATTCTGTCCTTAACCACCTGGCTCTACATGTACGTGATTTACACTGATCTGAGA
>NC_090184.1:27484729-27572229 GCF_024679245.1 Pseudorasbora parva
CAACTAGCATCCTGTAGATGAGGAGGCTGCAGTAATTTGTAGGGAGTTACATTCATGTCAGGTGAGGACTTTTTTGCTTGCTTTATCCACATACATATTTATTTGAGCAGTACTAGTTTTAATTATTGTTTATATAATATCAGAGATTCAGAGCTTATTAGTAAGGCTGCTGTATGCAAAGAGGTGGGGAAAGTTTGCCTCACTCTCACATGAGATCTCTGAATATGTTTGCAAAAAAAAAATTCTTCTTACTTAGTATTTATAGCCTAAATATATAAAATGCTTAAATTAAGTTGCATTTACTAGATAAGTAAAATGACATGAAATTTGTTTCATGTTTTGTTGAAAATAAAATCAAAATGAAGTGAGTTTTTTTTCTTAAAACAAGCTAAATGATCTGTTAATGAGGTAATACAAATAATCTTGTTTCTGATTGAAATCTTGTTTCTTGTGTCTGTCCCAAACAGAAATAAGATTCTTTTTCTTCCCCCATTGGCAGATAATTCTGCTTGTTTGAAGCAAAAACTAACTTCATTTGGATTTTTCCCTCTAGAAAACAAGAACTATCTTATGTCATTTCACTTATCTTGTAAATTAATCTTGATTTAAGAATTTTTTGATATTTGGACTGGAAACAAGAAAGAAATACAAAATAAGAAGAACATTCACTTGATATCTTATTGCAACCTCTGGAAGTAACCTAAGAATTAGAATTTTCTTTAGGATTTCCAAATGTGGTTTGATGCATTGATATTATTAGGAATGGAAGAATACCAGAAGGAATATACCATACACCACAGGTGTAAAAAAAACACAAATTATTCTCTTTTTATTTTGTCATCTTTGTTTGCTAAATACAAAAGGAACAGGAATTTGGGGGTTTTAATATTCTTCCTACTCTTCTTCTGTCAGTAGTGGTGGTGCAGGTTCTCCCATCATTTTGTGAGCCTCTTGCTGTTGGCCTGAGTAGTTAATGTTAATTGAATTACCTTAATTCCCAAATGTAACAGGTTGGATTAGAGAACATTATGTGAAAAGAGCATTAGACTATGTGGAAAAAGCTCCTGAACACTGAAATATTCACTGAATGATATTTATTTAATATGTCAAATGTTTGTAAAGTCATGAATTCTACACCAAAGAACCTAACCTGACATATTTTTGTTGGGGGCTGTTGCCATGGTGAATCTCAATTTCGGAGCTCCACTGATCATTACATGACTACATTAGTCGTGGTGTATGCACTTAACTCACAGTCGGTCTACTCAGAGTTGATTGAACTACCTCAATTCAGCTGTTCTGAAACCCAAAACTCAAGAGTTTCCCATCTCAGAGTTTAAACTCAGAGTTGGTTGAACCTCCTTATTGAAATAGGCCCCAGATTTATTTCTTCTATTTTAGAAATATTACGAATAAATAAATACAAATGTTGATATGATTCACGTTATAAATAAACTTGGCTGAAACCTTTGAATCTTTATTCATAGTTTATATTGTTGTAATATAGTAATTTGCCAATAGGTGTCACTGTTATACTATGCCATCTGTGTCAAAGTTCTGTTTCTTACTTCCTGTTCACTTGGTTTAAAAAAAAAAAAAAACATGTGAAAGCTCTACAGGTTATGGCCCCAGATCTTCGCTAAAAAAATGTTTTTTTTAAATAGGATTTTGTTTGATATAGACAACTCACAATGGAGGATAGACTGTTTATTGAGAAGCTGAGCAGGCCAAAGAACTTTGGCCTGTTGCACAAAGCTGGTTTCAGTTGTTTTCCAGCCAGGTACGTTTGAGATTAGTTTGAGCAAACTGTTTTTCCGGCGGGGTCAAGAAGGTGGATTGGTTTTTATCAGGTTTTTATCTGTGTTCACTGTTCATAACCATGGTAACTTATACAACACAGCTAGCTGCTCTGGAGCACGGTCTATTCTGGTTATGCCTGGCTCACACTACAGGAGTTTTAAAATCCTATCCGATTGTAAAATCTGGTTGCAGCACACACTTCAGGAATCTTTGCAGATTTTCTTCCCTTAAATCTTAAACATGCTCACACTACACAATTTGAAAATCAAGGAGCATCACACACTACAAAATATTATTAAGATTATCTTGCCAGAGGAAGTGCGTCACGTGATCTAGGCAGCAGATCGTAAGCGGGAAAACAAAATGGAAAGGCCTACTGTAGCATGAAAACTTGCTGTATCAATAATGATCATTGTTGTGAGAAAAACCAAAAGCGTAAGAATAAACCAGTGGATTAGACAATGGTCGGGGAGATGGGCTCAACATGGATTGTCAGTTCTTCAGTGAGAAATCGAGGTAATTTTATTGACCTTATTTGATCCTGCCGATCTGGCGCTCGTTGTGTATACGTTAGCTGTGTGTGTGTGTGTGTGTGTGTGTACAATGTATTTTTCCAAACGGGGCTTGCAGTATAAAGGTGGTGCATGCGCACTTTTTGTGCTGGAGTGTAGCGGGGTTTATTGTTTTTTTTTTCAGGCTGGTTATTTTGTGTATGACCGAGAATACAGTGAAGAACCGTGATGTGGGTTTGCGATCTCTAAAAAAAGGTACAGTGCTGTCATTGGCAGTACCCGAAGGTACAAAAGTGAAAAGGTACATCTTTGTACCTTACTCACCCCTATATTAGTAACATTAAAAGGTACATATCGGTACTTTAAGAGCATGTATTAGTAAAGCGGTGGCTGTGGTTGGCCAAACCATTTTTTTTTTATGTGAATGCTGTTTTACGTGGATATCATGACACGAGTGAAGCACAACACTTTATTTACAAAATAAATAATAGGTCCGCAATTAAATGTTACCTACCTCGCAGCCATGGAAACGTCAGGAGAGGTAAACATTAAACAAATTTAAACACAAACAAAATTTAAGACAAAAAATTTGAAAACAAATTTGAGACAAATTTAAGCTTTGAGTTTTACAATCTGGTCACCCGATTTTCCACAAATTTAACAATAGGCTTACTCTATTTTATTCTACTGGACATGGAATCTCATATTTATTTTCCCAAATCTTAAGAGACGTAAATTAATTCTCTTCGGTATAGACCATTTCAGAATGTTTGTAAACAATCGCCTCAAGATACTTCCGGGTGGCAGAACGCGAGCGGCTTCTACTGACAAACTGAAGAGATCAGCCGGCTACTGTAAATAGTAACATAGTTAAGAACATTGCTGTTGTTTAAAGTTGAAACTATGACGAAAACGTGTTGTGTTTGGGGTTGCGCCATCAGATATACAGGAAGAGGTGTAGGATTTTATCGATTTCATTCAGAAAGAAGTAAATATATGCAGCAAAACCTGTGGTTGAGGAGGCTAAAGCGAGTGGACGTCGTCAAAAGTGGCGCTACAGAGAAGTATTCTCAAAATGGTCCATCTACAAAATCATAGCAGAGCATAATTATCTTCAGCTGGGGAATTTCGAGACTAATATTAGTAAACTTTAGATCTCTTTTAACCCCTTACGATTCAAAGATCATACGGCCTCAGATTACTATTGTTCAACATTCACTGCTCATCACACATTATCTGGACAAACTCAGTATCATCAGAAAGATTAAAGACTCCAGCTTTGATATTTGAACATGTTTATGATAAAACTGGGTTGCAGTGACATTCAATTCTTAATTTATGTCAGGAGTGCATTATTATCGATCCGTTATGAACGATATTTTGAATAGATTATCAGACGCACTTAAAACATGCGCAGACCTCTCTCCTACTGTCTCGGACATTTCCTCATTCTGGCTCGAACGGGCCTATTCTAAATTTCTACGCGTGAACTAAGAAGCTAATAAACACACGATAACTATGGAATAAGGTTTTTGTGTGATTGTTCATGTGATTTCGGCTATTTTATATCAATAATGGATGTTTACATGACTGCTAACAGGTGTAGTGATTAGTTCCATATAAAATTATAAATATAACATATTTTAACATCGGGAGTTTGTGAGATATTGCAGATGCCACGAGTCATTAAAGTGGATCATTGCATCAAATCAGCTGGGAAACAGCATGACTGCACCGCGAGCCGGCCGCAATCACACAAGGTTTCGTGTTAAACACAGACACCGGAACTTTCAATGTTGCTGCTATAGCTTCAGATACAAAAAATAAAGAAAAAATGTGTGCAAAGGATTTGTTGAAAAGCAGAGAACAGGGAAATAGACTATCTACGATAGCCTAACATATTGTAATTCAAACAGCAACAGTCACTAAAATAACTACTCAATGGTAGGCTGAAGCTCATTTAAAAATTGTGGTATTAGACTAGCACTACATCTACTAGACCAAGGTTAGGCATTTCATGTATTGCTATCTCCTGAATTAATTAATCGGTCCCTCAATAATCATGTTAACTATGTCTGAATACTAGCGTTGCCATAGGAACGCTTCGGCTTTTGCCACCCGGAAGAACGTTTATTACTGTTGTGACGTCATGGTGAATTGTCGTATAGTCTTAGTATAAATCTAAAGTATAATCTTCAGCATTATATGTTTCCATGGCTGCGAGGTAACATTTAATTGCGGACCTATTATTTATTGAGTAAATAAAGCGTTGTGCTTTTCACTCATGTCATAATATCCACGTAAAACAGCATTCACATACAACATTTTTTTTGTTTAGCTGACCACAGCCGGTGCTACTCAGGCACCGCGGTGGCGCTTTACCACGGTGGTGCGGTTGTCATGCACATGGACAGTAAAATAAATGGACAGAGCGATCCCATAGACGTCAACGGCGGAAAATGAGGTCAATTAGAGGCACTCACTTCCTGATGGCTGAGCGAACTGGCTCAGAGCTTGATGACGTAGATGTGACGTAAGCAACCAGTCTGACAGTTGTAAGTCTTCTAGTAGTTGTTGAAAGTGAAATCTGAATCACATTGTTGAAATATTTTCTCCCGTTGCTTTTGGCTTACTATCGGCTTCTCACCATTCTTGACTTTATCGGACTTTATGTCTCCACGTCCCCTCTCGACTGTCTCACAGACAGTAAAACTCTCCTCCTGTCTATAGGGTAATTTCTCTACTGTGTGACAGAGTCACGTTGGTTATGATGCAATCGTTAGCCTATTTTTTACAAAAACAGCTTCTACTTGGCGATAGTGTAAGATACAAGGTAATGGAGCCTTTTATGCATTGTCGTGTTTCTTTATAAATAAACAATGGACAAATGGTGTCTTTAAATGCCTCAGATATAAAGTTATTCACTGTCAAAGTGACTCAAAAATGAATGGGAGTCAATGGGATGCTAACAGCAGGTGATGGCTTGGTTAGTAATGGCCGCCCCTATGGGTGGAATGCTTTCCGAGTGCTAGATTACCCCCTTGGTCATGCATGTTCACCGACACAGCAAAAAACTGCCACTGTCACAGCCCTACTTAGGTTACCACCCCAGTGACAGCAATGTACCTTTTTTTCTGACAGTGTAGGAATATAAATAATAGATAGGAAGATAAATAATAATACATATATGAACATTAATAATACTGAAAATGAAAAAATCTCAATAATAGTTTATTTCACCCCACGGAAGGGTGCGAGCACGCGAGCGACCAGAGCGAGAGCAAATGCACGGGGCCCATAAACACTGCTCTCACTGCTGTCTCAGGACTTCACCAAATCTACAACGTCACCAAAGAAGTTTGTTTTCGATGGAGCGGTGATGATAAAGGTTCACGATCGTGCTTTGGAAGCAGGTGGTGAGTAAAACTGCTTCAAATGTCTATGTTGTTGGCTATCGTCACATGAGTAAAGAACAGTAAACAACACGATCGTATAGTTAATTTATCAATGAAGCATGCGATGTAACTTATGGCATGTGTTTAAAGGGGGGGTGAAATGCTGTTTCATGTATACTGAGCTTTTTACACTGTTAAAGACTTGGATTCCCATCCTAAACATAGACAAAGTTTCAAAAACTAATGTTGGACATTTGATGGAGTATTTCTTTGTCAAAAATACTCCTTCCGGTTTCTCACAAGTTTCGGAGAGTTTTTTTCGAGTATGGCTCGGATTGACGTTAATAGAACGGAAGGTCCTTGAATGGGCCGTACAGGCTCTTCTCCCGGTAGGGTGCGCACGGGTGACTAGAGCGAGAGAGGAAATGCATGCCCATAAACACTCGCTCAGCTGCAGATCCACTTGTCTGTGAACACTTATGATGCGCCGCGCTCCCGTTCCACTTTATTCCTATGGGTGATATCAGCTTCAGCACAGCATTCCCGGAAGGCAGCGCTGCATTTGAACCGATTTGAACGCAGAAATGACGGGAAGCTTCACAACATCGTGGATTTCCACGGTCAATACTGTCACAGGACTTCACCAAATCATACCAAAGAAGTGTGTTTTTGACGGAGCGGTCCCAGCGATAAAGGTTCGGTCCTGCTTTGGAAGCAGGCGGTGAGTAAAACTGCTTCAAATGTCTATGCTGTTGGCTCGTTGCGTGAGTAAACATCAGTAAACGACACAATCGCGTGCTTCGTCATTCAAATGTGCTAAAGGTTAACGTTACTCCATTGTCGTTCTATATAACGTTACACTAGTCTGACGTGCAAAACCGTTTTGCTTGCTACTGCTAAGGTTTAGTCGCATACAATAGTCCATAAACCGAATCATGTCCTCATAAACTGCGATTAAAGACACACAAATGTTGACAGGCCACTAAATACAGTACATACCACAGAGACGGACGTCCTGCTGTTGCTGTTTCTCCTGTTCAATTTATTTCAGCCTGATTCTGGATCACGTATTAGCTGAATCTGATCGATAGCATACTTGGGTTTCTCCAAGCTTGAGGACATCACCACTTTGCGCACGCTCGTCATTCTTTAGCTCCGCTCACACGATACGCCTCCAGGCGCTCGTTTTTTTCCGGAAAGACTCGGTACAGCCTATATTTGTTTTATAAATAAAATAAAACTAAAGACTTTTCGTAGATATGAAGGATGCAATACTACTCTATAGGTACTCAAGATTGACATGAGATTGACTGAAACTGAGTGTTTCACCCCCCCTTTAAATACATTTGTTTAGCTGACCACTATAGGTGTCTGTTTGTTTATTGTAAAACCACCCCAAACATAAACCTAGGTGACGTTCACACAAAGCACATTCAAATGCGCTACTCCATTGTTTTTCTATGTAACACTATAACACAGTCTGATGTGAAAAACCGGTTTGGTTGCTACTGCTAAGGTTTAGTCGCATACAATAGTCTATAAACCTAATCATGTCCTCACAATCCACAAGTAAACAAATGCAAATGTTGACAAGCCACTAAATACAGTACATACCACAAAGACGGACGTCCTGATGTTGATGCTTCTCCTGTTCAGCAGCGAATGACGCATATTGGGATACGCCCCTGGTGTGCCGATTGTCTGAAGCCCTTATAGAATCACGGCAATTCATTGGCTGATGGCGCAGCGCCGCCCCTCTAGCTCATCCCCTTTGAGCTATACTGGCGGGCGCGCCATCTTCTCCCCAGATTTCTCTGCCGAGCAAAACGGTTTGTCGGCAGTGCGGGGAGCTTGGCAGCGTGCGCAGCGTCTCGTTCCCTATTCAGAGAACATAGGTTACGTGAGTAACCTGAGACGTTCTCTTTCATAGGTTCACTCGACACTGCGAATGATGCATCTTGGGAACGGTATACCACACAAGCCAAGTTAGCAGCCCTGCCGCATCTGACACTAACATCAGGAAGACCTGAACGGCTGGATTAAGCTGACAGAACACGCAAACCCGGAGTCGTGTCAAGGTCTAGACTATAGAACTTGACAAAAGTGTGCAGTGAGGACCATCCTGCCGCAACACAAATGTCCTCCAAGAGAGCCCCCTTGGAGAGTGCCTGAGAAGAGGCTACACCCCTAGTAGAGTGTGCTCTAACGCCCAGAGGTGAAGGAACTCTGAGCACCTCATAAGCTAAAGAGATAGCTTCCGTCACCCAGTGCAAAACTCTCTGCTTCGATGCGGCAAGCCCACGGTGGCCGGGTCCGAAGCACACCAGCAACTGGATAGACTTCCTCCAACCACCCGAACGATCAACATATACCCTCAATGCCCGAACCGGGCAGAGCAAATGCAACCTCTCGTCCTCCGGGGACGCAAAAAGAGGAGGGTGGAAAGAATGGAGGATGGTGACCTGCGAGTGGAAGGATATAGACAACACCTTGGGCACGTACCCCGGCCTGGGTCTAAGAGAGACCTTAACCAGGCCGGGAGCAAAATCCAAGCAAGCCACACTAACAGAGAGGGCTTGCAAGTCCCCCACTCGCTTCAAAGAAGTTAGAGCCAAAAGAAGAGCCACCTTAAAAGTCAGAACACTCAGGAGCTGACTCCAACGGCTCAAAGGGAGCACTGGTATCTCTAGACACAAGATATCTCTACCACCAGGGGCCTGTACCATGAAGCTGGTTTAGCTGGCTAGCCAGAATTTGTTTAAGCTTAGTTTCTGCCAATCCTGGGTTTTAGGTACCATTAAAGGGGTTTGGCTTTTAGCTGTGTTCATCGCCATAGTAACTTACGCTCCATAACTAACCTGCTCTGGGGCAGGTTATGTTCTGAATAAAAAAATCTCAAACTGAAATTGGACCAATCAGCTGTGAGTAAAGTGACACACCTCTGATGCAATAAAGCCACTCCCCCTGTTTCTACTCCAAATTAAAGGTCACTACATAGAAAATGGTTTTAAATACTAAAGTGTCTGGCTTTTAACAACTATAAATTATTAACTAATAATTTTGAATGATGTAGATATAATTTATGTAATTATTATACCCTTAATCAATTACACATTTATAATTTTAGTTAATCAATCATTAATAGGCACTTTGTTAAAATTAATATAAATAGCCTACATAAAATCATATAAATAAGCTTTAAAATAAATAAATAAAACTATTAAAAAAAGAAGCTTACTGAGCTTAAATGTTTAATTTTCTCTATATCAACTAAAGTAACTTCATAACTTTTACTTGCATTGACGTATACTATTTTTTTTCTTTAAGTTGTCCTCTTTCATAGACAGCTTTTCTTGTTGCTGTGTATTTTTTTTGTTAAATTCTTAATATTTTTCAATCATGTAATATTCTGCAGAAGAGAGAAATTAATCTCACTGCTCGTCTCACGAGAAGTGAGCTAAACTCTTGAACTCAGGATCAAAGCCTAAGTTGACAGAGAAAGCTGATGATCAGCATCATGGGACCAACAAAGCCTTAATACAATGGTTTGGTTTTGTCAACTCAAAACTAATCCTATAAACCTGAGTTTGTTAAACTACCATCATGGTACAGGCCAGGTAGTCTCGTGAAAATGATGTCACCAATATGTTGTACTCAGTGTAGCTGAGGCATTAATAACATCAGTATGTTACAGGGGGCAGTGTGTGTGTGTGTGTGTGTGTGTGTGTGTTTGATGGGTGGGTTTAGGGGTAGGGGCAGTGTAGGGGGATAGAATGAAACGGCGTTGATAAACAAGCTAAAAAGCGATTAGGCGTCTTTATAGCATAAGAATGTCACTTTATAGTGACATTTAGCAACACTTGACAATTAAAAAATTTCTGCAACCATGAGAACTTTTAAAATGTTCACCCTTGTCTGAATGGATCCGCTCTGTGAATCCATATATACAAAAAAAAAATAAAAATTCCACAGAACGTGGACAACAGACTTTGCAGTTTGATTCGAACAAACATACGCACTTGCAAGTTTTGTAAAGTGGTCGGTTACTACAACACATCAACTGACTTATCTCAGCCGACCAGAAATCGATACAAACCAACTCGAGCGGTGCTGTTGTGGCTATCACACAAGTGGCGCTCTGACCTCAGGCACGGAATCTTACTCACCACACATCTCTTACATTGCGTCACATACAGTTTTGTGTCTTTCTTCATAGAATTCCAGTAAACTCTTTTTCTTGCTTATCAAAGGGTGCCCGTGCTTGCCATGATGACCTGCATCATCATGCACCATTTCAGGACCAAGCCTCTTAAAGAGAGTGTCCGGTTTGGGGACCACACGATTTCGTCACTGCTCTTTGCGGATGATGTTGTCGTGTTGGCAACCTCAGACCAGGACCTTCAGCATGCACTGGGACGGTTTGCAGCCGAGTGTGAAGCGGCTGGGATGAGAATCAGCACCTCCAAGTCAGAGGCCATGGTTCTCAGTTGGAAAAGGGTAGCTTGCTCACTTCAGGTTGGTGGAGAGTTCTTGCCTCAAGTGGAGGAGTTTAAGTATCTTGGGGTCTTGTTCACGAGTGAGGGATGGATGGAACGGGAGATTGACAGACGGATCGGTGCAGCATCTGCAGTAATGCGGGCGCTGTACCGATCTGTCGTGGTGAAGAAGGAGCTGAGCCGTAAGGCGAGGCTCTCGATTTACCGGTCAATCTAAGTTCCTACTCTCACCTATGTTCATGAGCTGTGGGTCATGACCGAAAGGACAAGATCCCGGATACAGGCGGCTGAAATGAGCTTTCTCCGCAGGGTAGCTGGGCGCTCCCTTAGAGATAGGGTGAGAAGCTCGGTCACTCGGGAGGAGCTCAGAGTAGAGCCGTTGCTCCTTCACATCGAGAGGAGCCAGCTGAGGTGGCTCGGGCATCTATTTTGGATGCCTCCTGGACGCCTTCCCAGGGAGGTGTTCTGGGCACGTCCCACCGGGAGGAGGCCCCAGGGAAGACCCAGGACACGCTGGAGGGATTATGTCTCCCGGCTGGCCTGTTGGAGCTGGAGGAAGTGGCTAGGGAGAAGGAAGTCTGGGCGTCTCTGCTTAGACTGTTGCCCCCGCGACCCGGCCCCGGATAAGCGGAAGATAATGGATGAATGGATGGCCTCTTAAAGCTGCCGGCACAACTTACTGATAAGTCTTTTTCTTGGCCGTTGGATTCTTACACACCCGGAAAAGTATACCTAACCTGACTTTGAATTTGCCCCATTGTCTGAGTGTTCATACAGTTTCTTTTGACTTGTTACCTTTTTCTCTCCTAGAAGGCCGTCTACCTGGCTCTACAAAGAACTTCACCCTATTAATGATTGGGTCATGACATTGATTTTCAAGCAAATATGCATGGGTGAGTTTACTGAGTGGACACTGCACTGCATCCTCCAAACATCTCAAATGTTGGACATAAGCAACTGCTCGAACAGCTGCACCTTCCTCCCAGTGACAGTGTGAGCGAAGCACAGCTGACTACTCCTCAAAGGATACTTGACACCCAGCAGAACTCTGAACCATGTGAGTGACCTCATGACATGTCTATGCCCCAGATATATCATCTACACCCTCACTTTCTGTCACAGTGAAAGTGAAACATTCCTTGTACCTGCTGAACCTCAAGTACCTCTGCTTTATGCATTAAGATTATAATTATAATCTTATATTATATGGTATTCTGGTAGGTCTGTGCAAGATCTTGAAAGTAGAAAAAGGTTCACGACACAAGGCATCAGCCACCACGTTTTTTCGGACCAGGTATATATTTTATGTAAAAGTCAAAAGCAGCCAACTTCGCAACCCACCTCTGCTCGCAAGCATCGAGTTTCGGTTTGTTCAAAATGTAGCGGGTTGAGCGGGTTGTTATCTGTCCAAATTGTAAACCTGTGCCAACGGAGTCAGTGGCTGAATTTATTGCGTATTGTCAAATTCAAGTCTGTGAGCTGGATAATTAGACTGAGCATGATTAAGAGACTTTGATGCAAAAAAGATTGGCCTTGCAACCACATAACCCCTTCTGAACTTGGGAAACTTGCTTTACCAGTGCAGCCTTCAAATTGTCAAATGCTCCTAGACATTCCTCTGTCCAATCATCAGGAGTGAGCTTACGGCCAAACGACTTATTTCCTACACCTCTCACCTTCCTAAGTCTCTTCTGACCAGTTATCAGTTGAAAACCAGTCATCATGGAGCAGTTCTCAATGAAGTGCTGATAATATGCCATCATGCCCAATAATGACCTGATTTTACTCACAGATAGAGTGACACGTTCTCCAACACGTTCACGATAGCCTCTACCTTCATTGGATCACTAGCCACACACTCCTGTGAAACAATGTGGCCCAAAAATTTAACTGACCTCTGCAAAAACACACTGAGGTGGTGACAATTTTAAATTGTGATCATTGCGACATTAAAACACCATCACCAGCCTCTGCAAGCTTCCTAACTCCATCTTACCAAAAACTAACAGATCATCTACAGTCCCTGACAAAATCTTGTCGCTTGTGTACAAATTGACCTAAAGTGCCGCTGAAATATATTTCTAATCAAGATTTTTTTAATCCCACCAGCTTTTTGATAATGTTTCAGTGAAAAACTAAACTTTCAAAAAGTATTCTAATATTCACAGCTTGGTAAAGCCCATTGAGTCAATTTTTGCAAAGACATAAGTGTTGTCACCTTGTCATATGAGCTTCACCTGTGACTAATAATAGATCAATTAGGTCTCAAGTGTGTATAAAAAGAACTCCAGTACACTAGACCTTCACATCAACTGCAACTAGACCTCTGCAAACATGCCTAAGATTCACCCTGAGACTAACATTTTGATTATCAAGAGGCTGAAGACCAGATCCACTGCTGATGTGGCAGACACCGTCAATGTGTCTCAGCGTCAAGTACAGAGGATAAAAAAAAGATTTGAAGAGACTGGAGACGTTTTTGACAAGCCCAGGACAGGACCTGAAGTTCCTGTGTCAACCAGAACAGTTTGTCGGATTCTGTCTCGAAATGGCCTCCATGGTCGAATCAGTGCCCAGAAGCCAGCACTAAACACTAAACAGCACTAAACCGTGTGGCATTTGCCAAGGCCCACAGCCTGTTAAAAGGATGGACGCTGGAAAAGTGGCAGAAGGTGGATTTTTCAGATGAATCTTCTGTTGAATTACACCACAGTCGCCGCAAATATTGCAGGAGACCTACTGGAGCCAGAATGGATCCGAGATTCACCCAGAAAACAGTGAAGTTTGGTGGCGGAAAAATCATGGTCTGGGGTTACATCCAGTATCGGGGTGTGCGAGAGATCTGCAGGGTGGAAGGCAACATCAATAGTCTAAAATACCAAGAAATCTTAGCTACCTCTTATATTCCCAACCATAAAAGAGGCCAAATTCTGCAGCAGGACGGTGCTCCATCGCATACTTCCAACTCCACATCAAAGTTCCTCAAGGCGAAGAAGATCAAGATGCTCCAGGATTGGCCAGCCCAGTCACCAGACATGAACATCATTGAGCATATGTGCGGTAGGATGAAAGAGGACGCATGGAAGACGAAACCAAAGAATATTGATGAACTCTGGGAGGCATGCAAGACTGCTTTCTTAGCTATTCCTGATGACTTCATCAATAAATTGTATGAATCCTTGCCAAACCGCATGGATGCAGTCCTTCAAGCTCATGGAAGTCATACAATATATTAAATTTGGATCTCATAGCACCACAACTTAATTTGATGACATTTTTGTATTTGCAGTAAATTTGTTCAATTTCTATATAGGCGACAAAACTTTTGTCTTGCCAAAATTTGACCTTTCCGTCTTGATTAAATGATAAATATTTTTTCTACGAAAATTATTTATTTCAGTGCATTAAACATCATTTGGGAAGGTTTTAGCTTTTCATATGAGCTATTTCTAACACCAATTAATTAATTAAAAGTCAGGTTAATATTAGGTATTTCTAGAAAATAGATAAGCGACAAGACTTTTGTCAGGGACTGTAGGTAACAGAGCAGACTCATGAAGTAGCTAAAGATATTTATCATCATTCTCATGAATGTAGCAGGACTGTTGCAAAGACCCTGTGGTAAACGGTTGTACTCGTGCAACTCAAGAAATGAGCTGAAGGCTGTAAATCTCTTATCCTCCTCATATAAAGGAATGTTGTAGTAGCCGGATGTTAATTCCATGGTAAACAAAGCATCCCCCCCCCCCCCAAAAGCTGCTAGCACATCTGTCTGGTGAGGAAGAGAATGTGTGTCCTTCACTGTACATTCATTCAGCCACCGAAAGTCAGTGCACAAGCTCAAATCACCATTCTTCTTCCAAACTAATGCTAATGGTGACGCAAATTCTCTGGACGATTTCCTGATGATCTCCTTCTGTTCCATTTCATCAATGTCTCCCTCAACTTGTGATAGTGTGGTGGAGAAAGTCTACAATAGGGTAAACGAAAAGGTCTGTCATCCATCAAACGGATGCGATGGCAGAACTCCTTTGCCTCACCACAATCCAATGAGTGCCTAGAGAAAACACAAATTTTTTGAATTATATCCTTCTAATTCTACATCTTGAAGGTTCCTGTTATCAAGCCAATTCTCCGGCACAGCAATCACATAAATCATTTTTAACTTCCACAAAAAATCTTTAATTTGTACAATTTCTTTTTTTTAAAATAAAAAATGATACTATTAAAGTGTATTACTATAATGTAGCCTCCATGTTCACATTTCTCGTACTCTTACTCACAACAGTTATTATTTACATTATTGAAAAAGTGGTTTTCCGGGTCAATATAATTTTCAACCCCATACATTTTATACTCTGTGTGATTGAAAGTTTTAAGATTCAAATTGTCATACTCACAGTTACTTTGTAAATGGTCAGACACACAATCCTCATGAATATTAACAAACTCCTCATTGTCAATATCTCTAAATGGGAACAAAAAAATCCTTATCAATGTCAATCAATCAATCAATCAATCAATCAATCAAATTTATGTTCTATGTGTTATGCCATAGTAAAGAGATGTGTTTTTAGTCTAGATTTAAGCTAACAGAGTGTGTCTGCTTCCCGAACAATGCTAGGAAGACTATTCCACAGTTTAGGAGCTAAATAGGAAAAGGATCGACTGCCTGCAGTTCATTTATATATTCTAGGTATTATCTACTGGCCAGAGTTTTGAGACCGCAATAGACGTGATGGAGTATAATGTGTTAAGAGCTTGTTTAAGTACTGGGGAGCTAAACCATTTAGTGCTTTGTATGTAATAAGTACGATTTTAAGAAGTACTTTAGAAGTTATATTTAGAAGTACGGGGGGGGGGGGGGTTTGGCGCAAAAAATAAATTAATCAATCTTAACCTGGCTAATGATGAATTACAATGATTAAAAAAAAAAGTGACAAAATTATGACAGAATTATATTTTTGGTTGAACTATCCCTTTAGTTTAAGAGTTATTTTAATCATAATTATGCAGACCTAGCTTCCAGGTTGTATTGCTGTGTAGTAAAGTTCGATAATGGAAGGAAGGAAGAGGACACGGGGGTCGGCTGGACGGTTGATACTTTCTTTATTATAACTCAAAACTTGTAATAAACTTCAACAACACACACTGCGGTGTGGATTCTCATAGACACTCGATCACTTCCGGGTCGGCACTTCCGGCTTCCGGTATCTCAGTCTCTGTGCGTTCGTATCAACCGTCCGATCTCTCTCTCTCCTTGATCTCCGGTTCCACCGAGGTTTTATCCCCTCTCCGCGCTCATTACTAGAACAAGAGACAGGTGTTATTAATCTGCTTCCCACCCACTCACTTACCGCTTGTCCCGCAGCTCTCTCTCCCGCTGCAGACCTCGCTGAACCACGCCCCCCTTGCCACATGCTGTTAACGTTATTTAAATGTAACTTTTTATTGCAGGTGCAGTCGGTTGAAACAACGCCAGTCCCAGCAACACACTCAGTGATTGGCCCTGACCAATTTGCTGCCCTAGGCAAGATTTTACTTTGTGCCCCTTGTATCAAGGTTTTTATATGTTGGTTGTGTTTTTATCATTTTTAAAATAAAAATAAACAAACACACACACACAAACACACGTCTGGTTCACTATCTTTGTGGGAACTCTCCATAGACGTAATGGTTTTTATACCGTACAAACTGTATTTTCAATCCCCCTCCACTGCCTCTAAACCTACCCATCACACACACACACAAACACACATACACACACACACACACACACACACACACACACACACACACACACACACACACACACACACACACACACACACACACACACACCATACTGCCCCCTAAACCTACCCATCACAGGAAACATTCTGCATTTTTACTTTCTCAAAAAAACATATCCTGTATGATTTATAAGCATTTTGAAAAGTGGGGACCGGCTCAGTTTTCAATGAGCCGGTTGAAAAGTGACTACTATCATTTGGTCCCCACAATGTAATATAAACAAGGACACACACACACACACACATACACACACACACATACACACACACACACACACACACACACACACACACACACACACACACATATATATATATATATATATATATATATATATATATATATATATATATATATATATATATATATAATATACAAAAATGTGTGTATACGTATATCCTCCACTAAACTATGCATGCTCATGTTTTCACCATTTTTTACAAACGCCAAAGTAAAAACATTAGGCTATTAAAAAAATGATATATGTTTATAAACAATTTAAATTATTTTTTTTACAGATTCTGATCACCCAGAACAATTGCTTACATAAAGTTTTCTCGGAAAGCCTCTAAAACGTTCTGCTTCGGGTACATGCGTCAGGGGCTCTTGGAATAGAAGATTCCAATTAAGATTCCACTGTGACCAATAGTCTCTGAATTGACTTGGTTCCACTTACCAACTAAATGCATGGAATTTTTATAGTCTTGAAGGTGCATATGTGGGAGGCCCTGGAAATGCCATATCGGGAGCGCAGGTAAATTGAACAACTTTTGTTCAGGTTTCAAAATGAGCCATGGGGGGTGCTAGTGAGGGTCAACGGGTCGTGGGTGTGTGCCCAAGACATTTTTGGGCCAAAACAAACAAACAAAAAACTGTCCTGAACTGGACAAATAGCAGCCCTGTGGACACCTAGGAGGCACGCCACCATTCTCAAAATAGAATACATTCAAGATGGACCCCTAGGAGTGCTAATCTCAAGTTTAGTAGGTAAGTGGACAAATAGTAAGCAAGTGGGGTTGGTCACTCACTCACATTGATAACCTGGGGGGGAAATGGATTGTTTAATAGGGATTGGAATACAAAACACCAATTTCGTAGGCAAATGGACATCTAGTAGGTAAGTGGACAAATAGTAAGCAAGCGGGGTTGGTCGCTCACTCACATTGATAACCTGGGGGGAAATGGATTGTTTAATAGGGATTGGAATACAAAACACCAATTTCGCAGGCAAATGGACATCTAGTAGGTAAGTGGGATTGGTCACTTTGCCTGTAGTTAAGTGGGATTGCTTTTTGACCATTGACCTTGGGGGAGGGATGGTCATACAGCTCAGGGGCAACACCAGTGGTGTCCAAAGCCCCCCATTCCTGGGAGAGCATTTGTGGGTTCGCAGATCCTGAGGTAAGGTGAAAGTGCCCGTTTGGAGGCTAAATAAGTGGTGAACGGTTATTATTTCTGCCCTACAATCCATCCGTAGTCCTACAGGTTCAGTGGCAACCTATTTGAAATGGGCCTTTGTCCACTTACCTACTGTTAGAGTACTATAAACTCGGAGAATAATTGTAAACATACCAAACTTTTTAATGTAAAATACACTTATAAGTTCCAGCTTTAATTTCTACAACCTTGAATTAAGTATTATAATTATTAGGCTAAATTCTATTATTATTATTGTCAATTACTCCTTTAATATCATGCATTCTTTATTAAAGGTCAGTATCAATGGTTACATTTTACATTTATGCATTTGGCAGACGATTTTATCCAAAGCGACTTACATTGCATTCAAGGTACACATTTTTACATTATTGTCAGTTCTTGCTTTCCCTGGGAATCGAACCCATGACCTTGGCGTTGATAGAGCCACGCTCTACTGGTTGAGCTACAGGAAAGGTTAAAAGCTAATCTTGTGATTTTTAGATAATGATAAAGGTGTATGTATATGTAAGGGATAATGTACACCAAGTCGGTTGTTATCGCAGAATAAACCCCGACAGAGTCATAAGGACCCCGACGTGAAGCTCTGTGCTCGCACTGGACATACATACACCTTTAGTGTAGCAGGGGTCAACCCAGAAGAGAATCGCTCTTGTAGAAAATCTAGCACTGAACCAACAGGGCAGTTGACTGGATCTAACTGTCGTTCTTGACACCAAGAAGTGAACAACCTCCACTTCAGGGCATATAGTCTCCTCGTGGATGGAGCTCTGGAGCTAAGAATGGTCTCCACTACCTCGGTAGAGAGACCAGACTATGAGCTCGGCCCCCTTAGAGGCCAAACCCACAGGTTCCACATTTCTGGGTGGGGGTGAAATATTGAGCCCTCCGCCTGAGATAGAAGATCCCTCCTGATCGGAACCTTCCAAGGTGAGCCATCGAGCAGTGTTACGAGGTTCGAGAACCAAATCCGACTCGGCCAGAAAGGAGCTACTAGCAGTAGACTGACCAACACATGATGGCCCCTCAGGTCCGGGACGAAGAACTTCAATGCATTGAAGACTGCCATCATCTCCAGGCAGTTGATGTGCCACGAAAGATGATGGTCCCCCCACAGACCCTGGGCTGAGTGGCCTTCCATTATCACTCCCCAGCCCGTGAGAGAGGCATCTGTCGTCAGGGTGACTCGACGACATTGTGCCCCCAACACTGGACCTTGGGACAGGAACCAGGCTTCCTTCCATATGACCAAGGCACGGAGACACCGTCGCGTGATCTTGATCATACGAAAAGGGTTCCCCCTCTGGTTCTTAGCCACCACTGTAAGGGCCACATGTACAGCAGGCCAAAAGGAATCACGTTGGATGCCTCTGCTATTAACCCCAGCAACTTTTGAAACTGCTTGACAGTGAATGACTGGCCTGGTTTTACTCTCTTTACAGCTGACAGAATCGCAGCAATGCACGTGGGTGAAAGCACTGCCCGCATTGCTACGGAATCCCAAACCACGCCTAGAAACGTGGTCCTCTGTACTGGAGAAAGCACACTCTTCTTCGCGTTCAGCCTCAACCCCAACTTTTGAATATGCGCGAGGACGACATCTTGATGCCGAACCGCCATCTACTGCGACTGTGCCAGAATCAGCCAGTCATCTATATAGTTCAGAATGCATATGCCCTGCAGCCTGAGGGGGGCCAGAGCAGCATCTACGCATTTCGTGAATGTGCGGGGTGAGAGAGCTAGACCAAATGGAAGAACCCGATACTGGTACGCTTTGCCCCCGAAGGCAAACCTCAGGAACTTCCTGTGTTGTGGAAGGATGGAGACATGAAAGTATGCGTCCTTCAGATCTATTGTGACAAACCAATCCTTGGATCTGATTTGGGTCACAATCTGACTTAGCGTCAGCATCTTGAATTTTAGTTTTCTGACTGTACAATTCATAGCACTTAACTATCCATTAAATTTTGTTTGTTTGTCCAAAAAAAGAAAAGAAAAGTGTACTGTGCTAATTAACTGAGACTTCTTACAGCTCTTACAGGTTGCTGGCCTTGTTTGTTTCGTTGCTTCTATTGCTCTCCCCTTTTTTGTAAGTCGCTTAAAAGCGTCTGCTAAATGATAGAATGTAAATGTAAATGTAAATTCAGATGACGAAGATCTAATATGGGGCACAACCCTCCATCCTTTTTTGGAACTAAGAAGTACCGGCTGTAAAAACCTGACTCTATATTCTGTACAGGGACCTGTTCTATAGCCTCCTTTTTTTAACAAGATTTCTACTTCCTTTTCCATTATCAGAGCCTGCTTGGGACGTACTGATGTTGACACGAGGTGGTTGGAACCCAAACTGAATTCTGTACCCCTTTTCTACCGTCTGCAGGACCCATAGCGATATATTTGGTAGACGTTTCCACTCTGCCAGAAAATCTACTAAGGGAGCCAGCCTCTCGAGGCTGGTCTCTGATATTTCTACTGCAACCATCTCGGTGGCCTGAAGCATGCTGGCAGCACCTAACTGATCTGGCTGCGTTTCTAACCTCCTTGGAGTCTGCGAGTGTGACACCTTGTCCTGTGGACGCCGAGTCACGAGCTCGCTGGAAACCACTGCGCCCCGAAGCACCAAGGGTGGCGTGGTTGGCAGAACGGTCCCCTGAGGGCAACAAAGAGGAGTGGGCACCGTATACTGAGGTGAACACCCATCCACCCCACGGGGGGCGCCCTCGGATACCTGACGCTGCTGGCGTCAGGACCTCTTTTGGCCTGAAGCCTTCTTCGCCTGAAGCACGACCCTCAGGTCGGTCTTTGGCTTAGAATACTTCGGCTGAGAGTGCCGACCTGGCCCACTGTATCTCTGAGGTGGAGCACGAGATGCGACACTCTCTTTTTTGCTGCTGCCTGTATGAAGAGCTAGACGGCTTGGGTTGCTCACGCCCAGCAGCCCCAGAGGGTTGGTGGCGGCGCGGGAGATATTTTTTAAAAGCCTCCGCTTGTTTTTTATTCTCCTGAAATCTGTCAACGACTTCATTTACAGCGTCGCCGAACAGACCAGTGGGTTCAACTGGCGCATCAAGGAGAAAAGCCCTGTCTTTATCTTTAATGTCAGATAAATTGAGCCACAAATGTCTCTCTGTTGCCATAGACCGCCCAATAGCTCTAGCGGTCTCCTTGGGGGCTTTCAGAGATAAATCTGTGGCCCGACGCAGTTCGCGAACCGCCTCAGGGCTCATTGTTTCACCGCCATCCAAATCCCCCAGCAGTTCAGCCTGGTACCCTTGCAAAATACTCATTGTATGCAAACACACACCAGCCTGTCCTACTGCCGTGTACGCTTTCCCCACTAGCCCTGATGTTGTCTTTAATGGTTTAGTGTGGAGCGTGGGGGCCATTAGGGGCGATGCCGAAGCAGGGGACAGATAACTAGCAAGCGTCTGATCCACTTTAGGCATCACCCCATAACCATATTCTTTTAGCCCCCTTACATCACTATATGTTTACTTGAGGGCTGAAAAGACGTGATGAATATGGTTTCCTCCATGATCTACACAGCTCACTGTGTAAATCAGGAAAGAAAGGAAGGCCCCGTGGTGAAGGTGACACATTTGACAAAAAAAAGCGCTTGTCTAACTTGCTTTTTGGACTAGTGCCTTGTTTCTCGGCTGGCCAATCAATATTTAACTTCACCACAGTGCGAGTAATCACCTCCACCAGCTCTTCGTGTGCTGGGGAAAGAGATGGCGAATTATCTTCCCCTAATCCGACGCTCAACGGCTCCACCTCCTCAGAGCTGGAGTGTTGAAACGACGAGCTCTCACTCTGGGCGGAAGAAGCCGCAGCGCAGGCTCCCCCTTCTCAAAGAGTGACAGGCAGGAGCGGAGCATGCGAAACGGTAGTTTCGCACAATGCTCACAATCAGCTCCCTCGACGGCTGACAGAGCATGCTCCACTCCCAAACACATCACACACAAATCATGTGTATCTCCACCCGTAAGGAAACGGGGACACGGAGGAGTACACTGTTTGAATACTGATGCATTCACCATTTTTAAACTGAGAATTATTGTGTTTTTTGGACAGACAACAATAAATAGACAGATACAGTTTTCACACAGATCGCTTAGCTGAGGCAGAAAAGCTGAAGTGTGATCGGACCGGATGTATATTTATCCTTTCTTGGACGTGATGTCACCCGCCCGTGACGCTCACTCTCGCCATTGGCTGAGTTGACATACCTGCATCAGACGCTATCACGCTGTGGGCGTTCCTAAAGCTGTCCCTAGTAGACGTAGTGTGAAGTTCCCTCGAAAGGGAAAGTAAAATATACTTTAATTTTTCTTTTGATTTTACATGTATGTAATTAAGTAAATTCTACTTAACCAAGTTATTTCAAATTGACATTGTTGAGACATTAAGTATAAATTGGCCTGTTAGAGTATGATGAGTAATTTCTACTTTCTCATTTGAAGTTTTTTACTCACTCTGTTTGTACATTTGTCTGGGTTGGGTGGAGGCAAGGTCTCAACTGATGCAGAGGAAGGGGCTTGGGACATCTGTCTTTACATGCACATTAATTTTAATGACATCCCATTCTTAGGATTTAATATGGAGTTGGCCCACCTTTTGCAGCTGTAAAAGCTCAACTCTTCTGGGAAGGCTTTCTACAAGGTTTAGAAATGTGTTTATGGGAGCTTTGACCATTCTTCTAGAAGCGCATTTGTGAGGTCAGGCGCTAATGTTGGATTAGAAGTCTACACTCTAATTCATCCCAAAAGTGTTCTATCAGGTTGAGGTCAGGACTCTGCGCAGGCCAGTCAAGTTCCTCCACACCAAACTCGCTCATCAATGTCTTTATGGACCTTGCTTTGTGCACTGTGCACAATCATGTTGGAACAGTAAGGGTCATTCACAAACTGTTCCCACAAAGTTGGGAACATGACATTGTCCAAAATGTCTTGGTATGCTGAAGCATTAAGAGTTCCATTTACTGGAACTAAGGGTTTAAGCCCAACCCCTGAAAAACAACCCCACACCATAATCCGAATTTTACGAATGGAACTATCACAGTACACTTGATTTTACTAAGCTTCTGAGAGCGACCCATTCTTTCACAAATGTTTGTAGAAGCGTCTGCATGCCTAGGTGCTTGATTTTATACACCTGTGGCTATGAAAGAGATTGGAACACCTCAATTCACTGGAGGGGTCTCCCCATACTTTTGGCAATATAGTGTATCTATATTTGTTTCAATTTTAATTAGATTTTTTAAATTTCTATTAAAATATTTAAATTTAGAATAAACATGTATTAAATTAAATGGAAATGTGTATCGGGGATGCCATAATATTTTTTGGAAGTAAATTTTATTTTAATTTATTTGATTTCGAATGAATGATTTTGATAAATAAACAATTCATTCTTGCATAAATGTAAAGTGTTAAACATGAATAATTTTATTGTAGTTACAACTCACCAGTAGTAAGATTTAAATGCTTTATCAACTGGGTGGAGATATGATGGTTTCCAGTTAAAACAACAGAATATGTTTGGACAGCAGATTGTTGTATTTAGATGTGGTTTGTATGTGGTTTGAATTAGGGATGTGTTTTGGTTGCTATGAGGCAAATTAAAAGTAACATAATACCTTTTGTTGTGTAATTGCTGAAACTGGTTCTGTGAAAACCACACACCCTATAATCGTAACATATAAATAAGAGATACGATTCTGAGAGAAATTAATGTTTACACAGCACACCAGGTGAACATGGAGTCAAGAGCCTCCTGTCTGCTGATACTCTGCTGTTTTATCAATGTCTGTAACCTTCAGCAACTCATTCGTCCAAGTAATGGACTCAATGAGTGTCATAAAAACTTACTTTTAACAGCACTGGAGGTTCTACCAGGTGGAGGCTGGGATAACCTTCGCAACATGGACATGGGACGGGTGATGAATCTGAGCTATTCCCAGTGTCAGACCACAGAAGATTTTGTATATCTCATTCCAGATGAAGTCTTTGTCATTCCACAGAAAAAGAGCGCAGTAGAAACAAACTCTGAGATCATCATGTCATGGATGGAGCAGATCAGCTCCACTTCAAGCTCCATTAATGCTGATGCTTCTTTTTTTAAGTTTCTTAATGGAAAATTCTCCAAAGAAAACCAGCGTATGAAAACCCACCAAGTGAGCGAGAGTTCTGCAACAGCACGAGTTCAAGTAAGTCACAACAGTGATAAAAAACAGTCAGAATATTATTAATGCTTAAACTAAATTCTGAATAATTTTAAGATTAAACATTATTATATTATATTTTTCACTCAGATTATGAAATGAAAGAATTCAACACTTTTATTAACATAATTAAATCTAAAATGTCAGAATTTTTAGCTCATGAAGTGAAAGGTATTTAATGTGTTCACATATTTATTTGCACTATTAAAATAGACAATTCTTATAATATTTTATTTGTCATTCTTATTGTCTTTTGTTTTACTTCTTTTGTATTTTTCTTAGGTCCGTGACCATCTGTACACAGTAAATGCGTATCCCGACTTCACTCTGGATCTCCGCTTTGCTCAACAGGCAAGGGAAATCGCATATGCTATTGAGAACGAACAAACCCGTCTAGCAACGTATCTGTCAGAGAAACTCATCCTCGATTATGGTACTCATGTCATCACAAGTATTGATGCTGGTGCTACTTTGGTACAAGAGGACTATTTAAAAATGTCTTATGTCTCTAACAGTCAGTCAGACAAGACTACTATTACTGCATCAGCAGGCTTTAACTTCTTTAGCAAAGTTAAGTTTGATATTGGTGTCAGAACATCTCAACAAAACTCTCAAAGCAGCAGTTATCAGGGTAACATTACATATTCTTTTATTCAGAGCCATGGTGGAGCTTTATTCTACCCTGGCATCACTCTAAGGAAGTGGCAAAAGAGTACGCTCAATAATCTGGTGGCTATTGACCGTTCTGGGCTGCCACTGCACTATTTTCTTAATCCATCAACATTTCCAGACCTACCAGAACCCATATTAAATAAGTTAGCTTTGTTCGTTTCTCAGGCTGCAGAGCTGTACTATAAGGTAAACACTATTCCAGGTTGTATAGATCTAGATTCCCCAAATTTCAATTTTCAGGCAAATGTAAACGATGCCTCTTGTGACGGTCCAGTCACCAATCTTAACTTCGGAGGCATTTACCAAGCATGCACTCCATTGACATCCGATGGAAATGCCATCTGTGATGAGACAGCACAGAAAAACCCAGCCACTGGGGATTATTCTTGCCCTCCGCAGTACAACACCACCTTTTTACGTTCCGAGACGGTAGAAAGAGGTTATACCCGTGATGAATGCCAAAATAATTGCCGCAAATGTGGTTTCTTATGGTTGTCTACTTGTTGTGACCAAACTTGCGTTGATGTTTACTCTGTCCGTCGTGCAAAAGTGGACAGCTACTGGTGTTCCACAGCTCAGAAAGCACCTGTATACAATGGATACCTCTTTGGAGGTCTATATGGACCATCTTTGCAAAACCCATTTACCAAATCTTACAGCTGTCCTCCAAATTTCTTAGTTAAAAGATTTTTGTCTAATGGCATGATGGTTTGTCTGAGCAATGACTATGTAACAGCAACAAAATCCTCTGCGCCTTTTGGTGGTTTCTTCAGTTGCCAGTCTGGAAACCCTCTTGCAAATGGTCAATCTCGCTGTCCACCTCAGTTCAGCCAACATCTTGCTGCCATTAGTGATGGCTGTCAGATATTGTACTGTGTCAAGTCTGGTGTGTTTAGTGGTGGTCAGTTAAAACCTGTCCATCTCCCACCATTCATAAGCCCACCAATGGTTGGCAGGATGAATAATGACTCCATAGCTGTAATGATAGAAGGTAATGTTTCCTGGGTGAGGGTTGGAGAAACAAAGATGTGGCAACAGGCAAATCCTGAAGATATTCCTGAAATGACTAGAATGTTTGAGTCTGGAGGACAAAAGGCTGGTGTAACCTGTGGCCTGATAGCTTTGACTGCTCTTGTGGTGTCAGGAACAGTTTTTTAAAATGTTTAGATTGTGGACAAACTTAAAAGTGCATATATACATATGAGAATGCAAATTATACAATCAATTCTGAATTGTAATCAAATTACCTGGTGATTAACAAGTGGTGATGGGTGAAAAATATGTTTTTAGTTTAAATGAAAACAACAACAAAACTATGCTCTGTTCAATTTCCTTGTCATTATAATGATTTTAATCAAAGTAGTTGTGGTAGTAGCCCTATATTCTTTTCAAAGTAACCCAATACTATACATTGATTAAACTGGTGAACAAAGAAAGTTTCTCAATGCAAAACATTTTCCTTAAAATAATTAAATTGGTTCAAACAGGTGAATTAAGGGTGATTGGGACATAAGGTTGAATGGGACAGTATAACTATACAGAGTTTATTTTCTCTCCTGATTTGTGAAAATAAAAAACTTTTTTGCTCAGCCCTAGCTATGAGACTGCATAATCAAAATGACATGCCCTCATTTGTGTGACATCACGTGGTGTGTGCGGAGCAAACATCAAAAAGGAAGTTGACCCTGCAAAACATGAGGTGAGGAAAATAGCATTAGATTTTGCTAGTTTTAATAATCCGCTTGTTAAGTTGTGACGTAAGGAATGCCGTTTCTGGGTCCAAGCCTCAACTCGTTTCACTTGAGAATGCCATTAACGCCCGTTTATGAGCGCTATTTTTTCATATTAAACATCAACCATGTAAATACTGTAAATTGTCACGGTTCAGAAAGAGACGGATTCAATTTGCAGGACAGAGTGTTTATTAGAAACCCGGAGGGGACTACAGAGGAAGTGTCAGGAATAATCAATAGCAAAAATAAGTCCATAGAGCGGTAATGCTCAACCCAGAGAAGCCTGTTCCGAAGATCCGGGACGAAGGATGAGACTGGGTGTGTGACTGGCCGAGGTGGCAGGTGAGGCTGGAAGGAAAATGAAGAGGCAGCGGAGGAGCTGATGGTGGCAGAAGGGGAACACCACCCAGCAGCCTGGGTAACAGGGGAACTGGAGGAGAAAGAGAAAAAAAAAGAAAAAACAAGGCCTGACCTGAAAGCAGACACAGGGAAAAAAATAAAAACCGAAATATTCTTATAGAAAGGGGAGGAAAAATAAAATAAATAATATGGCTGAAAAAATGAAAATAAAATAAATAAGAAAAACAAGGTCCAAAGCTAAGCTCAAGGACCAGTCAAAAACACAAAGAAGACTAAGACACTAAGCTGAAGAAAAACAGCGTACTAGACGAGAACTAGACTTTCTAAACAGGAGGAGCAAGACGTGACTGACACAAAGAACAAACACGATCTGGCAGGGAACAAAAAACACAAAGGGAATATAAAGGGAGTCTAATGAGGGAAGCACGTGAGTGTAATGAAGAACTAACAGGGTAACAAGGGGGCGGGGCGACAGCTGACAATGCACGCAGCACAACACTAATGACGAAGCACCTGACGAACGAACACAAACACCACTCACAAAAGCGCGTGCACAGACAAGGCGGCCAGGCGCGCCGAACAGTGACAACACAAGACAGATCAAACCGGCGTCCTGACAGTACCCCCCCCCCCAGGGGCGTCCCCAGACGCTCCCTGGGTGGAAAGGGCCTGCCGCTGGTGGAAGTCCTCAATCAGCGAGCGGTCCAGGATATCCCGAGATGGCACCCAACATCTCTCCTCCGGGCCGTATCCCTCCCAGTCCACAAGATACTGGTATCCCCTACCACGCCTCCTGGAGTCCAGCAATCTCCTGACAGTATACACAGGGACCCCGTCAACCAGACGGGGGGGTGGCGGGGATGGGACAGACACAGTAGGGTTCAGAGGGGAAGAAAAAACAGGTTTAACTCGAGAGACATGAAAGACAGGGTGCACACGACTAAGAGCAGGCGGGAGTCTAAGCCGCACCGCCGCCGGACTCAGAACCTTGGAGATGCGGTATGGGCCAATGAACCTGGGTGCTAACTTGCGTGATGGCACCTTAAGAGGCAGGTCCTTAGTGGATAGCCATACCCTCTGCCCACAGACATACTTGGGCGCTGGAGTCCGGCGACGGTCTGCTGCCACCTTGGCACGCCTCCCTGCCCGGAGTAGGACCCTTCTAGCTCTTCTCCAGGTTCTCCTACAACGCTGGACAAAAGCCTGGGCAGAGGGGACAGCAGCTTCAGACTCCTGCGAAGAAAACAAAGGAGGCTGATAACCATGCGAACACTGAAAAGGGGACATACCAGTAGAAGCCACAGGAAGTGTGTTGTGTGCATATTCTGCCCAGGTGAGCTGCTGGCTCCAGGAGGCGGGATTATGCGATGCCAGACAGCGAAGCATACGCCCCAAATCCTGGTTGGCCCGCTCGGACTGCCCGTTGGTCTGCGGATGGAATCCTGAAGTCAGACTTGTAGTGGCCCCAATCAGACGACAGAATTCCGTCTGGAATTTTGGAATTCCCTCCAAAAGTGGGAAACGAACTGGGGCCCCCTGTCAGAAACCACGTCCATAGGAAGACCATGAATCCTGAAGACGTGATCGACCACCACCAGTGCAGTTTCCTTCGCAGTGGGTAGTTTGGGAAGGGGAATGAAGTGCACCATCTTGGAAAACCGGTCAACCACAGTTAATATAACCGTGTTGCCCTTGGAGGGAGGGAGGCCAGTAACAAAATCGAGGGAAATGTGAGACCAGGGGCGGGAAGGGACGGGCAAAGATTGCAGCAGACCAGCGGGAGGCTTGTTAGAAGACTTATTCTGGGCGCAAACCGAGCAGGCTGCCACGAACTGTCTGGCATCCTGATCCATGGTGGACCACCAAAAGCGTTGACGGGCAGAAGCCAACGTTCTTCGCACTCCTGGATGGCAGGCCAGCCTCGATGAGTGACTCCACTCCAACACGGCTGTACGCAACGGCTCAGGAACAAACAACAGACCATCAGGGCACCCCACCGGAACCGCCACTCCTTGAAGGGCCTCCCTGACCCTTCCCTCGACTGCCCAGGACACGGCCGCCACCACAACTTCCCCAGGCACAATAGTGTCGGGCGACGACTTACTCTCAGGACAGTCAAAGAGGCGTGACAGGGCATCCGGCTTAACGTTCTTTGACCCGGGCCGGTATGAGAGGGTGAAACGGAATCGGCCGAAAAAGAGTGCCCATCTGGCCTGCCGTGAGTTCAACCTCTTGGCTGTATGGACATATTCGAGGTTTTTATGATCCGTCCACACCAAGAAGGGCTCAGCCGCGCCCTCCAGCCAATGGCGCCACTCACCCAGGGCCAACCTAACCGCGAGCAGCTCCCGGTTTCCGACATCATAGTTCTGTTCAGCTGGGCTCAGGCGGTGTGAGAAGAATGCACAAGGATGCACCTTCCCATCCCGAGGGGATCGCTGAGAAAGGACTGCTCCTACCCCAACTTCAGAAGCATCTACCTCCACAATAAATTGCAGATCAGGGTCTGGAACTGACAGGACAGGTGCAGAAGTGAAACATCCTTTCAGTTTCTGGAAAGCTCCCTGAGCCTGGTCCGACCACCTGAAAGGAACACAAGTGGAGGTCAGAGCGGTCAAGGGGGCAGCGGTTTGACTGAAGTTCCGGATAAACCGTCTATAGAAATTAGCAAAACCCAGGAACCGCTGTAGAGCCTTGCGGGAGTCGGGGACTGGCCATTCGGAGACAGCCCTTACCTTAGCCGGATCTACCTTAATCCCCTCCGCTGAGATTATTTGCCCCAGGAACGGAACTGAGTCAGTGTGGAACATACATTTCTCTGCCTTGACGTACAACTGGTTCTCCAGAAGACGCTGCAGCACCTGGCGTACGTGCTGAATGTGTACCTGTAATGATGGAGAAAAAATTAAGATATCATCAAGGTACACAAAGACAAATCTATTGATCATGTCTCTCAACACATCATTAACCAGGGCCTGGAAGACAGCCGGGGCATTAGCAAGCCCGAAGGGCATAACCCTATATTCAAAGTGCCCAGTGGGGGTATTAAATGCTGTCTTCCACTCATCACCCTCCCTGATCCGAACCAGATGGTAGGCATTGCGGAGATCCAACTTCGTGAAGACCCGCGCTCCCTGCAACAGCTCATGGGCAGTAGACATCAACGGCAGGGGGTACCGATTCTTTATGGTGATGTCATTCAGCCCACGATAATCGATGCAAGGGCGGAGAGAGCCATCCTTCTTCCCCACGAAGAAGAACCCCGCGCCTGCAGGAGAAGAGGAGGGTCGGATGAGGCCAGCTGCCAATGACTCATGGATATACTTATCCAGAGCCTCCCTTTCGGGTCCTGAGAGGGAGTATAGGCGGCCTTTAGGCAGAGAAGAGCCAGGGAGGAGGTCAATGGCACAGTCATACGGCCGGTGTGGAGGAAGAGATGCCGCCCGGGACTTGCTGAACACGCGTCGCAGACCAAGGTACTCCACCGGAACACCGGCTAGATCCACAGCCTCCTCCTGCAACAAAGAAGAAACAGAGACAGAAGACGAAGCCGCACCCAGACAAAACTTATGACAGAAAGAACTCCATGCCAACACAGAATTCCCTGACCAACTCACATGGGGATTGTGTTTTACCAGCCACGGATGACCCAAAACAATGGGGGTGCTAGGAGACTGAAGGAGGTAGAACACCAGCTCCTCCCGGTGGTTCCCCGAAATGACTAGGCTTATAGGGTCAGTGACATGGGTTATTTGGGCCAAGACAGAACCGTTAAGTCCCCTAGCAGTGATGGGTTTCTGGAGACGGGAGGTAGGAATCTTCCAACGAGCCACCAAATCAGCATCAATGAAGTCCCCCTCTGCACCAGAGTCCACTAACACAGAGCAATGTCTCAGAAAAGGACCCCAACCGACACTGGCAGGAAGGAGGGTGCGGGAGCAGGGGGAACACGACAATGGAGTAACGCTCACCAGTACTTCCCCCCCTACTGGCGAGCCCTGGCTTTTAACGGGCATTGTGCAGCAAAATGTCCTGGCTTACCGCAGTAAAGACAGAGTCCCTGGACTATGCGGCGTTGTCTCTCCTCCGCTGCCAGACGCATCCGCCCCACCTGCATGGGCTCCGGCTCAGGAAGAGGCTCAGGACTACGGCTGGTGGCCATCAATGATGGCGAGGTACTTCTCCACTGAACCCGTGCAGATTGTCTCTGACGACGCATCTCTAGACGAGTCTCCACTCTGAGGGCCAAATCCACTAGGTCATCGAATGAAGTAGGTAAGTCATGAATGGCAATCTCATCCTGGAGGTCATCGCTAAGACCCTCCCGGAATCTGTCCCAGCAAGCCTCCTCGTTCCAGCCGGTTAAGGCAGCAAGGGTACGGAAACGGATGGAGTAGTCTGTCACGGAGTGGTTCCCTTGTCTCAACCTGGCGAGCTGGCTAGCGGCCTCCTTACCGGCCAACGAACGGTCAAATACCTTCAACATCTCCTTCTCGAACAGCTCAAAGGAGGCGCAGAATGAAGCCTTGGCTGCCCACACAGTGGTTCCCCATTCACGAGCCTTGCCAGTGAGCAAAGTGATGACAAACGCCACCTTGGTGGTCTCAGAAGCATAAGTGGTGGGTTGCAAGGCGAAGATGATGGAACACTGAGTCAGGAATGAACGGCAGGACATGGGATCTCCATCGTAGGGAGTGGGTGTAGGCACTCGAGGTTCTGGAGTCAAACTGGATTGGGCTGGTGAGGAACGGGCGGCGACAGCAACTGCTCTAATGGAATCTTGGTCCCTCCGCAACTCTCTAAGCTCCGCCGTGATGTCTGCCATCTGGCTGGCCATTACCTCAACATTATGGGTGGTGGCTGTAAGCTGGGAGGCATGTTGTCCAAGCAGAATCCCCTGCTGGGCCACAGCAGTCCGGACGGCTTCTGGTCCTGCTGAATCCATGACTGGCCAGATCGTACTGTCACGGTTCAGAAAGAGACGGATTCAATTTGCAGGACAGAGTGTTTATTAGAAACCCGGAGGGGACTACAGAGGAAGTGTCAGGAATAATCAATAGCAAAAATAAGTCCATAGAGCGGTAATGCTCAACCCAGAGAAGCCTGTTCCGAAGATCCGGGACGAAGGATGAGACTGGGTGTGTGACTGGCCGAGGTGGCAGGTGAGGCTGGAAGGAAAATGAAGAGGCAGCGGAGGAGCTGATGGTGGCAGAAGGGGAACACCACCCAGCAGCCTGGGTAACAGGGGAACTGGAGGAGAAAGAGAAAAAAAAAGAAAAAACAAGGCCTGACCTGAAAGCAGACACAGGGAAAAAAATAAAAACCGAAATATTCTTATAGAAAGGGGAGGAAAAATAAAATAAATAATATGGCTGAAAAAATGAAAATAAAATAAATAAGAAAAACAAGGTCCAAAGCTAAGCTCAAGGACCAGTCAAAAACACAAAGAAGACTAAGACACTAAGCTGAAGAAAAACAGCGTACTAGACGAGAACTAGACTTTCTAAACAGGAGGAGCAAGACGTGACTGACACAAAGAACAAACACGATCTGGCAGGGAACAAAAAACACAAAGGGAATATAAAGGGAGTCTAATGAGGGAAGCACGTGAGTGTAATGAAGAACTAACAGGGTAACAAGGGGGCGGGGCGACAGCTGACAATGCACGCAGCACAACACTAATGACGAAGCACCTGACGAACGAACACAAACACCACTCACAAAAGCGCGTGCACAGACAAGGCGGCCAGGCGCGCCGAACAGTGACAACACAAGACAGATCAAACCGGCGTCCTGACAGTAAATACTTACAGTCTACACAACATTCTCTATGGTCACAGCGTTACAGACATTAATATTTTAACGATTTATAAAAGATGAATCACTGTCTGGCCATTTGGAATTTTGGTATGGAGAAAAAGGTTATTATTCTAACTTTTTTTGTAGTATTACACCACATTGTGTGTGTATATTAGCACTGTTTGTAGTTTTTCTTGTGGTATAATATAGAGCGGTTGGACCTGGAAGCGCTGCCGCGTGACGTCAGCCTCAACAACCGGATAAGGTCATAAAATTTTCAGAGAGCAAATATATTGCCAAACCTTTGATTGAAACAGGAAAATTATGTATTATTGCAGGAAATCAGTAAAAGATACTTAATATAATGTTTCTGTTTTCAGAATTAGGTGTTTTTTTATTTTGTTCCATCCAACCAATTTGGGCGAATGTGACAGTATAGATTGGGACAGTGCTTAAAGGCTTTGCTTATAAAGAAAATGACTATGCAACAGATACCCATTGTGTGTGTATGCTCTAAACTGGTGTTTTCTCAACCACTCACCCATGACAGTTGCAAAGTTTTACTTATTTTGTTGCAGTAGGACTCCATAATATTCATGTTTTCTTTTAAAGTTTTGTGCAGTATATGAACTGACAATTTACTCCAATACACTAACTACATTCAAACTGTCAATCCAAATAAAACAAATGTGTGCATATCCGATTGGAATCCGATTAATTGATCAAGTGTGAATAGCAAAAACCTCCCCTTTCTGAAAATCTGTTTATGTCTGACCAGACCACTCTGATTGGATTTCACGTGGTTTATGTGACTTTCTCACTGCATTTAAAAGTGTAAACATCAGACGTTGTTTACATGCTGAAAAATGCTGCAGAAACAAGGGTTTATACTGCCTCAAAAGATGCTGTAGACCAGCACGCACAGCCGCACAATGTCATTTTGTAAACAAGACGAAAACGAAAGATATGCATGGACACACAAATTGGATCTGAACAGTTATTATACAAAGTGATGAACAAACTTGTGTAACAATGCTAACACTAACCAAAATCAGTGAATATTGTCCCAATCACCAAGATATTTCCACACAATTAAAAATGTTTTGGCTCAGTTAACATGAAAGTGTATGTCACACCTCCTTTCATTATGATCCTCCTCAAATGGATAGGTAACATCTTCAGTATTACAGATATGTGTTATGTGTTGGGCTGATGTTTTTAATTTATGGCAAGAAACCTTACAAATCTCAAAAACTGCCCCGATGACCCCTAATTCCCCCTATTGATTTTAACTGAATGCACAAAATTCTGTCTGAATGTCTTACTTGGTCAGTCTTTTTTAAATAAAATCTGTTCATTTTTAAAAGTTTCAAGGTATCATTACAGGTTGATTTCTGGGTGTTTGCGGATCATTAGTCATCAACAGCTGTGTGGCCGAGGACTTGCACAATTGTGATGTTGTTATTTGCATGGACACCTCTACCATGGTCTTAAGGTACACTTCTCGCCATCTGCTGAAACTTAATGGGAATTATGTTTTGGGGACTGAACAACGCTCGCTTTTGTAATACCTATGGAATTCTTCGCCTAAAACGCTACCTACTTCGATCATCTCGGTGTGAGTACCTAGGTTCATCTCAAAACAATGTTTTTTATCCGATAGCACAGCGTAAACTGCTGAAGTCACCATGGAGACCAACGGGGGCTGATTTTAATAACTTGGCAGACATACGTGAGGATGCTACACCTGGCTTGGCCGCTCCGGTGCAATTGCTGAAATCTGCACTGATAAATGTGCGCTCGATTAATAACAAAGCCCTGACTGTATCTGACCTAATCGAAGATCAAGACTGGGATCTCATTTGCTTAACAGAAACCTGGCATAAAGAGTCTGATGGTCTACTTAATGAACTGACTCCGGAGGGATATGGATTATGTGATCTCCCGCACTCAACAGGTAGAGGAGGTGGTATCATTGTGCTGGTTAAACAGCCTCTTGGACTATGTTCTGTGGATATCCCTTTGTTCACCTCATTTGAATGCCTCTGCTGCATTATCTATGGTCATTGTGACCGTGTACAGGCCTCCCAAGGGTAACAAAGAATTTACATCTGACTTTGCTGAATTACTATCTGTGTTGGTTTTAAAATTTCAGAGAATTCTAATACTTGGTGATTTTAATATTCACGTGGACAAAAAAGACACTCCAGCAATGAGAGACTTTACATCTTTATTAGAGTGCTTTGAGCTACACCAAGTGGTGGACTGTCCCACGCACAACAAAGGCCACATATTAGATCTTGTGATTCAAAATGGTATATTTGTGTCTCAGTTGTCAGTATCTGATTTGGGGCTATCTGATCATTTAGCCATACTATTCAATTTGGAGCTACCTGATATACCTACTTCTACTTCTCGTAATATTCATTACCGCAAGTGGAGATCTATCATGCCCACTGACTTCTCAGACTTCATTCATTCTGGTACCAGCTATATTATACCATCTGATGCATTGGATGACAAAGTAAATAGGCTGTATACAATTCTTTCATCCGGCCTGGATACTTTTGCTCCCCTGAAGTCACGTGCTGTCTCTTTTAAACGATCTGCCCCATGGTATAACAATGATCTGCGCGCAATGAAACTCAGTGTCACAAAATGGAGCGCAGATGGCGCTCTACTGGTTTAACAGTGTATCATCAGGCTTGGAAAGAAAGCTTGGTTGAATATAGGACTGAAATGGTATCGACAAGGTCTACTTACTTTTCCCAAATAATTTTAAGTAATCAAGATTACCCTAAAAAATTGTTTAATTCAATCAATAATCTTTCAAACAGAAATAATATTTCCACTGTTTCTGCTTCTGTTCAATTATGTAACAGGTTTCTTGTGTTTTTTGGTAATAAGACTGAGGGGATAAGAGATCAGATTATTGCTACAAATACAATTGTTACCCCAAAACTAAATAACATAGAATTCTCTGGTGATAATCTTTCAGAGTTCTCCATGGTAGATTCTCAATCCTTATGTAATGTGGTTCTAAAAATGAAGGCTACCACATCAATTGTTGATCCTATACCATCTAAGTTGTTTTAGTCATGCTTTTCTTCATTGTGTCCAGCTGTTTTAAGTATTATAAATGATTCTCTGTCTTCTGGTGTTGTACCATCAGCACTTAAAGTTCCCGCTTTTACCCCTGTTCCAAAAACAAATAGCCATGACTTTGAGAAACAAATTTTCGTCCCATCTCTAATCTGCCTTTTATGACTAAAATCTTAGAACGTATTGTTGCATCACAATTGCTCTCTCATCTGTCTGCAAATAACCTCTTTGAACCTCTTCAATCTGGCTTCCGTAAAATTCATAGCACTGAGACAGCATTAGTTAAAGTCACAAATGACTTATTGATTCTGGACGCTTATCAATATTGATTTTGCTTGATCTCAGTGCCACTTTTGACACTATTGATCATTGTACTTTATTTTCTCGTCTAAAGTCTGTCTTTGGTGTATCTAACTCTGCTCTGAGCTGGTTTAAGTCTTATTTTTCAGATCGCAAACAATTCGTTGTGCTGGGCGGCTGCAGATCTGAGGTTGGCGTGGTAAAATATGGTGTACCTCAGGGTTCAATTTTAGGTCCTTTACTTTTTAGCCTTTATATTTTTCCTCTTGGCCAACTTTGAGGTCTCTTGGTCTTGATTTTCATTTTTATGCTGATGACACCCAGATATACATTCACTCAAATTCTGATGTTAATATGGCTGCTTCACATCTTTCTGACTGTATCACAGATATAAAAAATTGGATGTCTGCTATTTTCCATGTCTTAATAGTGATAAGACAGAAGTGTTGCTTATTGGTTCGCCCTACCAGTTACGCAGAGTGAAACCTGTAGCCTTGCATGTGGATGGCTCTGTTAGTTCCAATCTAAATGAAAAAACCTGGGAGTAATTTTCGATTCTAATTTAACATTTGATCTTCATGTACGTAATACTGTTAAAGTTAAATCTCAGAAATATATCCAGATTACGGTCCATGCTGTCTTTTCCTGTAGCTGAAAAATGAATAAATACTCTGGTTTTCTCCAGAATTGATTACTGTAATGCCTTGTTAGCAGGTGCATCAAAATCTATTCTGCACAAGCTTCAATGGGTACAAAATTCTGCTGCATGTATTCTGACAAGACAAGACATATAGAGATCCTATTTTAGACACCTTGCACTGGCTTCCGGAGAAATTTCGTGTTGATTTTAAGATTCTTATGCTGACATACAAGGCATTAAATGGACTTGCTCCTCAATATCTTTCTGAGCTTTTAACACCTTACATTCCGACACGTAATCTACGCTCGGCCGACGCTGGTCTTTTAGTTGTTCCGGTAACGCACCCAAAAAAAAAAAGGGTGATAGGGCGTTCTCTTCAGTTGCCCCAAAGTTATGGAATTATCTGCCTGCCAACATTAGAAATGCACCATCCTTGAATATTTTTAAATCCTTACTCAAAACTTATTATTTTAAGGAAGCCTTTGGGTGAAAGGGGATTTTCTGTGGTTGGTTAAGAGATGTATTTTATGAGTTTGCTATATGTCTTGGATATTTATTTTTTAAATTGTTCTTGATTTGTATAATTGTTTGTAATGCTTTATTTATACTGAGTTTATCATCCTTGTTTTATCTATCTTAATTTTACTAATGTAAAGTGCTCTGAGAACTGACTTTTAAAAGCGCTATATAATATAAAGTTATTATTATTATTATTATTATTATTATTATTATTATTATTATTATTATTATTATTATTTATTTTGGCTCTGATGCTGATTCAATCCCTTTAGAAAGGCAATGGTTGTGTAACTCAGAAAATGTTGAATATATGTAAACACATCAGCACATACAGCAATAAAGGTTCAATAAATGATTGCTGTTAATTTTTTTAATGGAAAAAATAAAAAATTAAGAACACGTTATGCACGTTATGTTAGGAACCTCCCCAGTGGTGGAGGAAGTAGGAAGTACTGAATCTCAGTACTTAAGTAAAAGTACAAGTAACCAGAGACATACTAAAAGTAGAAGTACTACAATGACAACCCTACTTAAGTCTTCTTCTTTCGGCTGTTCCCATCAGGGTCGCCACAGCGAATCATCTGCCTCCATCTAGCCCTATCCCCTGCATCCTCTTCTCTCAGGCTGATTACCTTCATGTCCTCCTTCACTACATCCATAAACCTCCTCTTTGGTCTTCCTCTCCACCTCCTGCCTGGCAGCTCTAACCTCAGCATCCTTTTACCGATGTATTCACTCTCCCTCCTCTGAACATGTCCAAACCATCTCAACCTGCTGGTTACTGGACCCGCCTGTTTCTGTGTTTACTAGAAGCACGCAAACGCAACTCGGCCGTCGTCATTATGGCCCCGCCCACCGACTCTATACACGAGGTGATTGGCCCGTACAGATTGTGAGGAATACAGCTCAGAAGGGTATTGAGAGTTCCTAGACGACACTTGCGGGCAGATTAAATTTGCTGCCGCTAGGGTGCGTCTAGATTTCTAGGCTAGGTTTGCCAGTGATGGGTAACGTTATCTATGCATTATAATAACTTTTACATAACAATTTTTTTTGACAGTAACAGACACCATTATAAACCATTACATAATTAAGCTGTTAATTAAGTGTTACTACGTCCACGTTAACACAGTTTGTAATAACGCGTTGTTCATTATAAACAGGGATTATGAATGATATTGAGAACGTCATACATAGACAGTATGCCGTAATTTAATTTACCCAATTTAGCCGCATTCATAGTGAAGCGTGTTCACTTTTCAAACTACACTCACTTCTTCTGCTTTATACTGACCCTCGGTTACGAAGCAGACTGGTGAGAAATGCTTTGCGGTTTGCACAAACACAAAAGCATTGACGAAAACAAAACTCAGCCACTGAATCTTCAGCGGTTCGTATTTAGGAACATCAAAATGACTGCTGTGTTCATTATTACACCCAGGCACAGAACACCACAATTGCTTCGATGCCATTCTGCTCCAGCGTATCAACAATGGTGGACTATGATGATGACAGAGCTCGCTAGGGTGGCCTGTGGTGAAACACTGCTTGTCAATCAACCAACCCAGGCTCATTGGAAATACGTGACTACATTTTTGCAACACCCAAAATATGTACCTCCAGGTACTTTTACCTGCACTTTTTGGGTAAAACGTTCACCGGAGGTACTAAGTGGTAATATTTTTCAGTGATTTGTACTCGAGACTCGGACTCGGTCTCGAGACCATATTTTAATGGTTTTGGTCTCGTCATGGACTCGTGTCCATTTGGACTCGGAATTGACTCGTACTCGAACATGTTAGGACTTGGACTTATCTCCGAGTCCACTCGAGTCCTGTTCAAAATATTAATGATTATTATGTTAATATTTCTAGGTAATAATTGATGTTTGACACTTCCAATGATGTGTGGTTGTGACTCAGGGGCGTAGTTTATGGGGGGGGGGGGGTAACCAAATCCCATTCAAATCCCTCAGTTACAACCCAGTAGATCAAAATAAAAATATGTAGAATTCATTTGTTTGGAACCAATAATTTTGTTCCTAATCAAATATGAGTTTGTCATAATAAACGGACAAAAGATACTCCCCCTCCATTGAACCGATTGGTAATGCCCAACCAATGAGTCGCACTTTCACCAAAACGCGAGTGGTGTTTGAATTTGAATGGGAGAGCAAACGTTAGCGGCAAAAATGAAGAGAAGCGCTGCACTGCGAACTATATTTATATTTATCTGCTGGTCAGAGAGGGGATGCAAAGAATAAATAAAGCATGTACTGAGAATGAGGTATGAGAATATTGTGTAATAGCTAAGTACACATATATTTAGCTATCTCCATTGCAATGTATTTAGCTATAACTATCCGTATAACAAGTTACCAAAGCAGCCTGTTTTGCTATTTCATTTTTCAATAGTGTCTGTAATTGTCAATGACAAAAGTATTCACATCGGTTTTTGTTTTCTTCCTTAATTAATCAGACTTTTGAACGAATTGGATAAATGAACGATTTAAGTGGCTCACTCATTAAAGCCGCCTACTGGCGGTTTCAATACTTAATTTCTTTCTTTTTATAATCTCTACTATGTTAGAATTTTATGAATGATTATACACAAATTTCAAAACGTTATGAGGTGTATAATCTCTTAACATGTTTTATAACAGATTCGAGGTAAATATACCAGCAGTGCGAGGTAAATATACCAGCAATAAACGAGTGCGACATCATACGGTCAAACGGCATGAATTGAGACGAGAAAACATATAAGGAGATTAGAAAAAAAAAAACACTGGATGGATTTTCATCATTATAGGATGGTTGTGTACAGGCACCACTAACACACATTTCCAGACAATCAGCTTGTAAAAGTGCATATACCATTATATGACCCCTTTAACATTAAAGGGGTCATGAATTGAGAAATCAATTTTCCCTTGAGCTTTTGATATATTAAAGGTCATGTAATATATGAATATCCTGTAAGTTTCAGAGCAGAAAAACGTCTCCGGTTACTCACGTAAACCTATGTTTAAAAACATGAAGCAGCACAACAGTTTTCAACAATGATAATAATCATAAATGTTTGTTGAGCATCAAATCCTTATGAGAGTGATTTGTGAAGGATCATGTGACACTGAAGACTGGAGTAATGATGCTGAAAATTCTGCTTTGAACACAAAAATATGAATTATACAATGCCATGTTTATTAAAAGGAAATAAGCTACAGCTTAGGTGAAATGCAGAAAAGAGAAATAAGAATACAGAAAATAAATCTGTTAGGTGAAAATATTGTTAAAAATTGATATGAGGTTATTTAATCACCTTTTTCAGTTCCCCTGTGTTTCCTACTTCTCTTTCAGCAGCTTTCTTCAGGAATGTTGGACATTTTGGGAGCTTCCCCTTTCTTTTAGAGTGGTTATTTGTCCCTCCTGAAATCACAGAACATTTTATCAATATGTTAACTTTTTTTGCGCACTGTGTAAGTGACGTCGTCAATTAAAGCCGCACTTGGCTTCTTTTGCTCTCGGGGTCCCCCTACAGTTTTGAAAAAATAATGTCCTCAACTACTGTCGTAAGATCTGTCATCCTACAACAGGGGATGCCATCGCGTGTGCATTTGTTGACATGACAACCCTGATAGCCCTGAACTAGTGATGCGTGGGCCGTCTCATAACCAGCGGACCCCGTATGTCTATTTAATGGTCGCGGGTGCACGGCGGGCAGGGCCGGCGCGTGCCTATAGGCGAACTAGGCAGCCGACTAGGGCGGCGGCTCAGCCAGGGCGGCAAGAAAGAGAGAGAGTGTAATTTTAAAAAAAAATGTATTTGTTAGTTTTACATTAGGTAGGTTACAATTATCGCACTTATATCAACAACATTTTTTCCCACTCCATTAGTATAAATTTAAAAATAAAAATTCCCGCCCGGCCGCGCCCCCACCTCACTTAGAGCGGCATCAATTAGTATATGCTCGACTGTGCCATCCGTTCCGTGGAAGAGCGCTTTCCGCTGCTTCGAGACCATGGGCACATATTTGGATTTTTATATGACATCGCATCTCTCAAAGAAAAGCAGAATAGCCTACAATAGTTCTTCAGGATTGCTTAAGACTGGAAAAGGCCCTGACTCATGGAGACTCATGGGATGTTGATAGGCATAAATAGTTTGAAGAGCTGACTGCTTTGGGTAGACGCCTGGTTGCTGGATCTAAACCACTGGATGCGCTTAAATTCATCTGTGAAAAAGGGATGGAATAAATTTTTCTGAGCCCGATCTCACGAAAATGCGTAGCCTATAAATAGTTTGCAATCTCGTGGAATGTATACGCCAAAATGAGTTTTGGCATGCATATGGTACGTGGTTTTTCGCGTGCTATGATACGCACTTTATGGCGTATTATACATATGAACCGTATTATTAGGGTTATGGCGTATTATACATACGCATAAAGTGCGTATCATATGCATGCAAAAAAGATTTTACACTCTTACTATTTATACGCATGACCATGAGATTGTGTTGATTTTTCCCAATGTTTTTATAGCATTGAGAGTGCTTCTCACTCTCCCCGTCACTGTGAGCTCAGTTTCTCAAAGCTTAAACTGATTAAAAATCATCTCCGACATACAATGACACAAGACAGACTCAATGGACTAGCAACAATTGTAATTGAGCACGAACTTGCTGAAAAAGTTAAACTCGAGGACGCAATCAAAGCTGTTTGCCGCTGCGAAAGCCCGACGAGCACCCTTCTGAAATGTAGGCTATTATGTGAATGTGTGTTTGTGTGTATCAGTCAAGAAAAAAATCGAAACCTCGAATGAGCTAAAAAGTTGTTTGCATATGTTTAGTTTTATTCTGTACACTGTCTATTATAAAACAGAAATGATATGCAGCTGTAGCACTGTGTACTTTTTCCACGTTGCAGAATGAAAAATAAAATCTGAAAACATGCCTGCACGTTTTTATTTTAGTGTAATTTTATAGATAACGAACATATTAATTTGTATGTACATGCATCTTAAGGATACCTAATTGTGAGTGTGAGGTGGGGGCGGCACGATCGTGCTCTGCCTAGAGCGGCATTTGAGCTAGCGCCGGCCCTGGCGGCGGGTTGTAAAAATATATACAGTGTTGCGGTGCGGGCCAAATAACTTCATAAAAGTGGCGCCGCGGGTTGGTGCAGCACTAACAGTTCCCCTGAACACTGCAAGAGGAGTTCAGAGTTCTTCTGGCGTCGCGTGTGAAATGTCTTCATCCCAGGTAACGTTACAGTCAGTGGCATGTTTCAGCATGTCATATGAATATAATTTCATGGGTTTTATTTTTTTCAAACGCCAAATAATCACGATGCTCACGTTTACAAGCCAGCGTCATTATAGTAGTCTATTGGTTACCGTTTTACAGAATGTGTATACTTCAGTTCAATGTTTGAGTGGTAGGTAATCACCTTAACAAGCAGGACAGCATCGGTCGGGCACGCCTCCTTCAGCTCACGCTGATGAGCAAACACGGGTCACATGTTGATTCTCGTCCTGCCTTTAATCCCATCACTTTTTCGTTTCCTCTTATTGCTTTCCTCCAACAAAACCTTTTCTTTCTTATTTGTCTCTGCTGCTTCGGACATGACTATATTATACGACAAACAAAGTTGGGCTCGCATGTCCGAATTTAAGGAAGTGTGGGTGTTGGTGGAAGTGACGTATATGCCGTAAAGCAGTCGAATTTTGTAGTTCTTTTTGTTCTTGGGTTACTACCCGAAACCCGAAGTTTAAAAGTACGATTAAAAACGATACAGATCCCTTCAGGCTATGGCAGACGTGTCATTCAACCTATTGTAAGTCGATTTATCATCACAAGAGTCTTAAAAAATATATTATGAAGGTTGAAAAGTTACCTAGTGCTGCTTTAACAGCACACACATTTACATTTAATACGTTTATGTTAAATTATTTTGCCACCTTCCATTTACCCATTCAATTGCCAGCAAAAACTTTACAAAACTATCAAAAGTTCTTATTTACTCATAAATATGTGATTAAAAGCCTAAACTTTTATAAACAAGAGCTTAAGTCTATAAAGTTAGCCTCGTTAACTTACCTGTTCTGAAAACGGTTGATGTGCTAACAGATTTTTTCTGAAGACACTACATTTCTATAAAGTAAATATTCAACAGTTTCGTGTCAATTACCAACCTCGGAAAACCGCAGACTTGGCAACACTGGTCCTCACAACGTTCTTTTCGGGATAAACTAGTGATGTCTTTTGAGGACGTGCCCACAACGTTTCTGGAACGTTAGCCAAAATTCTAAAAAAAATAACTTTTCCATGAAGTCCTCACAACGCTGTCATAAAGTAATGTGACGCTGACCAAATGATGACTAACTGACGACGTCGTCACAAAGTACTGTGTTTGCTGGTAGATCTGTCAATCATAATGTCAATTACAAATGAGAGCTGGTCTTTTGAACACACCTGGAGGCGTTGACTGCTTGACCTTCAACTGGGGTAAAGAGGGATTTTGTTGAGGGAGGAAGGAAGAAGAGCCTATAGTCTTGTCAAGATTAAGGTGACGAGTAGACTTTCAGGCCTAATATGTCCATTAGAGATCCCTTTAGGAGTTGAGTAATTGCCTGAGGTATGAGAAGTTTCATGAGGAAAACATTTTGAGTTCCACCACCTACTCTGATTATTGTAGTCGGCTGCAACAAGTTGAAAAAAATGTTGAAAAAAGCTATCATTAGAGCGATACTCTTTTTTAAAAGGTACCAATGTTTCTTTAAAAGGTTACTTAACCCTTAAAAGGGGGGGGGGGATGCTGTTTCATGCATACTGAGCTTTTTACACTGTTAAAGACTTGGATTCCCATCCTAAACATAGACAAAGTTTCAAAAACTAAGTTGGACGTTTGATAGAGTATTTCTGTGTCAAAGATATTCCTTCTGGTTTCTCACAAGTTTCGGAGAGTTTTTTTCGAGTATAGTTCGGCGTGGAAGATCCTTGTATGGGCCGTACGGGCTCTTCTCCTGGAAAGGTGTGCACTCGCGTGTCTAGATGCACGCCGCCCTTAAACAATGCTCTCAAGGTGCAGCAGATCCACTAGTCCGTGCAACACGCCTGTCGCGCCACGCTCCACTTTATTCCTATGGGTGACATCAAGCGACTTCAACGCTTCAGCACAGCATTCCAGGAAGGCAGTGCTTCATTTGAACCGATTTGAATGCAGAAATGACGGGAAGCGTCACAACATACGCTTTGGTCGCAAAAGTGGATCTCCACGGTCTCTGCTGCCAGGACTTCACGAAATCAACAGTTATTTGACGGAGCGGTTCCAACAATAAAGGTTCGGTCCTGCTTTGGAAACAGACGGTGAGTAAAACTGCTTCAAATGTCTATGTTGTTGGCTATCGTCACGTAAGTAAACATCATTAAACAACACGATCGTGTATAAAGTTAGTTAATTTATCAATGGAGCATGCAATCTATGGTGTGTGTTTAAATACATTTGTTTAGCTGACCAATATAGGTGTCAGTTTGTTTATTAGAAAACCACCCAAACATAAACCTAGCGTTCTCACAAAGCGTGCTTCGTCATTCAAATGCGCTTACGGACTCCATTGTTGTTCTATGTAACGTTACACTAGTCTGACGTGCAAAACCGTTTTGCTTGCTACTGCTAAGGTTTAGTCGCATACAATAGTCCAAAAACCGAATCATGTCCTCATAAACTGCGAGTAAAGACACACAAATGTTGACAGGCCACTAAATACAGTACAAACCAGGCACGGACGTCCTGCTGTTGCTGTTTCTCCTGTTCAATTTATTTCAGTTTTCATCTCCACGCTTGAGGATGTCAGCTTTCAGAAGCTCTCGTGCAGTATCTGCTCGCTCGTCATTCTTTAGCTCCGCCCACTCGATACGCCTCCTGGCGCTCGGTTTTTTCCCGGTACAGCCTATATTTCTTTTATAAATATAATAAAACTAAAGACTTTTAGGAGATATGAAGGATGCAAAACTACTCTATAGGTACTCAAGATTGACATGAGATCAATCACCCCCTTTAAACAACTTTTTTTAGTTCATGATCTACAAGACTGGTAAACAAGACAGGTAAACATGGTACAAAGGTGTACCTTTTGAAAGGGTTCTGCCTTGTATATTTTATAAATATGTATTTTTTTGCCGCTAGAGGTCATTTATTCAATACAAAGGCTTAGCTTGATGACTCCTTGATTTCGCTATAAGCTTTTATTGTTCCATAGATGAATGCTTCCGCTTGTTCTGGTCATGCGTATGTAGGGTAACGCAGTGCTGTTTTATCATACATTTGGGTGTTGAAAGTTAAGCTGTAATGCTACTCTGTGAGTTTGCTCAGCAGCTACTAAGACACTATCTAAGCTAGATTAATAATAGGCATGGTAATAAATGGTACTCGCAAGAGATTTAAAAAATAAGATTAACTGTTGAGCTATATAATAATAATAATAATATTTTACATTTATTTAGTCTTTGGTGTTTTCATGGTTTGGTGTTTTCACAAGTAAACAAAATATATAACATTGTTCAACATTGGATATTTCAATCCAAAAGTCCTACCTAATTTTTTTTTAAATATATATATATATAATTGCAAAATTAACAAACAAAATAATTCGATACATACAAGAAATATAAACCATCTTTCAAATCAAAAAGTATGTAAAAAGTTCAAATCTATTGAACAATAAACCTAAAAGAAAAGGAAGCAGAGAGAAGAAAAAGAAAAGAAACAAGGAAGAGGGCAAAAATAAAGAAAGAATTAAAGTCCTACATATTGTGCCTTTAAATAGTTATGTGGAAAAAATATTTGTCCAAAAAACCTATTTATTTATGCATTGCATGGCTCGTAGAAGAGGCAGTGTGTTCTTGTGGTGTCGGTGTTGTCTTGAAGAACATGTCATGTGATAAGAGCAACATTTGTAGTCCGGAAAAAGTCCAGAAAAGCAAAGTCCAGCCAAAAAAAATAAAATAAATACAGCTATCCCCCTGTAATGTGTCATTCATCCAGTAGTTGGCAGTGCATTCATACAAGAGCAACACACTCGGATAAATTACTCTGTGCCTGTGCCATGACACCATGGTCAATTTTAATCCATTTTCCGTTGAGAAACAAATGATATTGTGTATTTCTGCCAGCCCCAGCAAAAGCCCCATTAAATTGAAAAGAACAGGGAGAACGGGGGAGGAAATGAAAGACAGTACTGCATTGTGGCATGTTCAACACTGTGGGTAGAATGTTTTGTCCCCTTTACGTACCGTCTCTCATTCTTTAGCGTTAGCTCACTTGTTTAAGTGTGTGTGTGTGTGTATATGTGTGTAGGATGGTGTGAGGTCATACTGTGTGAGATATGAGCCGCTGTGGGGAATTCAGACACACTGACCAACCCTGTGGGCAGTGGAAGACACAGTCTCTCTCTCGGCCTTTCTGTAAGTCCCAGAGGAGCATAAAGAGCTGTTGTAAGTACTTTAATGTGCTCAGCGTGATTGCTGGTGAGGAAAACCACACACATGCTCGGAGAGTAAGTTACAGCTTCGATTTAATCAGAGGAAACTACAAAACGCTGAATATTAAAGTAAATGTTCACATTTGATGTTTATTAACTGCATTTGTAGCTACCTTTTATAGAAAACAATCACCTGATTCATGTGTGATACAAAAATATATTGCAGTATATTGGAAAATATAATGTAATACATTAGGCAATATATAGGATTTAATATTTATATTCTCCAATATATTGCAATATATGAAAGCGGCAATCATTTGTATATTTTGCAATATATTGCAGGAATATATAATATATTGTATAATAACATCAATATATTATTCCAGGTATTTACAATATATTATAATATATTTCAAGTAATATATTGGTAAATATATTTTCCTTTCGTAAGGGTACAAACAGAAAAAAAGTGAAGTCTAATTATATATTGGCATCATATCATAGGCCTAATCAATGTATATATGATGTCTTAAATTATGCATTAATCAAAAGTGAAAGCAAAGGCATTTATAATGTTACAAAAAATTCGGTACTTTTGTTCTTTCAGGATTCTTTGAGTTGAACATTCAAATCCATTACGTTTTCCACAAAAATATTAAGGCACACCTTTTTTTTAAACATTGATAATACAAAATGTTTTTTTAGCAGCAAATAAGCATATTAGAATGAATTATAATTTCTGAATGATCATGTGACTCTTTTCCAGCACAGTATTTTTTATTTAAAGTAAAATAATTGTAAGTATTCTGCATTGTAAAATTTCACATTGTTACTTTTTTTTTACTATTTTTTTGTTTAAATAAGTGCGTATATATTCATATATACTGTACACAAATACATACACTTGCGCTGTACTGACAGACAAAATATTTTATAATAAACTTTAGTGTTTTATTTTTTAGATAAAAAGGTATAGATGAACACAACTATAATTTTAAATAATCTGAGAACATATTTTAAAAGAGTTTAAAAAATCCCAGTTACTAATACAATTTAATATAGTTAGTGAAGACTAAATGCAAAAATAATTCTATATGATATATTTTCACTCTCTCCACTTCAGTACTTCTGCATGTTTGTGTCGTTTTGTTTGCAGTAACTTTTTGAAACTCAGCGATTGACACACCTCGAACATGCAGTCAGTAAACTGTTCCGACTGTCCCGCATTTCAACCTTCATTTCACTCGTCTATTAGCTGCTCTCCATCCTCTCTCTTTGTCTCCGGAGCTTGAGAACAGAAAGACCGAACATTCACACAGGCCTGAAGAGCAGTTTAGAGGGGAGGGCAGCTTTAAAAAGCCCTTTTCAGTTTGGACAACATCCTCTGCTTTATTTTGCTCATTTTGTGTGCACTCCACCTCTCCCATTCCCTCCATCCCTTTTCATCCTTTGATTTTGTTCTGCCTTTCTTCTCTCCATCCACAGGCTTTTTATCCTTTCTTTTTTTTCCACCAGGTGACGCACTCCAAACACAATACAGCTGAAGAGGAAGAAAGACGGATGACTTTTGACTGCCGCCTCCTCTCTTCTTCTCTCCGTTAAAGGGCAGACATTCAGTGTGTTGCGCAGTGAGTGAGCTGGTGGGTGTTACTGAAGTTTGTGTGTGTCAGTGAAGTTGGGGATTATGTGTGTTTGACTGTAGCTGCTCGTCTGAAAAGAGTCAGTTGAAACAGGTGCACCTGTGTTCCTTCACTGAATAATGAATGAATGACTGAAAGAGAAACATGAAGAACTGAGAAATAAGGGAAAAAGAGGGTTTTGTGAGGGCTGGGTGTGTGAATGTTGTATGCACTGTGAAAATCTTTTTTAAATAGGAATTTGTGTTTTGTTAACCAACAGAAATACATCTAAACATCCTTAACAAGTTACAAGCATTTAAGAACAGAGAAAAACATTTAGATTTATGCTTCAAACCATTTTTTAACATGAAAACAAGACCAAAAAAGTATTAAGAAGCATATTTGCAGCATGTGTGTGTTGTCTGTCTTTATCCTGATCACCGTGTGAACCTTGCCCTGTGTCCTCTGTTTATTTTCGTTCTCTTCTTTCTCACGCTTGCCACATTCTGCCAATTCGATATGGTGTTTTATTCTTTTCGTATGCTCATCTCTTTCGCTCTTTCTCTCTGAGAGTGTGTGTCAGCGTGTGTATTTGGCAGTAAACAAAGATATGCTTGATTGTGCCCGTGCATGGTTGCCATGCCTGCTGTGTCATTGTCCTGGTTGGCACCAACACCAGGTTTTGTTTTCAAAATGTTCATGGTTTATTGACCTTTTAGATTATGACCTCATTTTTGAGTTCACAGGATTGAGTTGATAAATTGTATTTAATGTAGCAATGATAATGCAAATGAAAAATGTGAATACAGTGACACAAATCTGAGATGATAGTAAAGGCTTTTATATCATATTTTGAATAAATGCTGTCCTTTTGAACTTTCTATTCATCAAAGGCTGAAAAAAAACTTTTTCCACAAAAATGCAGCACAACTTTAACATTGATGATAATAAAGACATTTTACTAGAGCAGCAAATCAGGATATTAGAATGATTTAGGATCATGTGACACAAGACTGGAGTAATGATGCTGAAAATTCTGCTTCACCATAACAGGAATAAATAACTTCTTAAACATATATTACAATAGAAAACAGATATTTTAAATTGTAATAATATTACCGGAAAAAAAATCTTGCAGACCCCAAACTATAATGGTAGTGTTCATTTTTTTCAATCTGATATTGAATTATATAAGTTTATAACACAGCACAGCATGGTAGATTTGTAGTTCAAAGAGTGTGTCTTGTATAAATGGGTGTGTCATTATGGCAGCATCTGTTTGTGGATTGTAAAGCTATGGGTACTTCTGGAAGGACAGAGGTCGTTTCCGTGGAGATGTTAATGTGTAAGTGTGTGTGGTGCGGTGATGTCTGGGGCATATAGCTATACCCCGCCCACCTCAGTGACCTCAACATTCACCTGCCAACCTGGCCAGTCGCCATAGATACTTACAGCCCGTAATAAAGCGCGAGATGAAATTTCTTTCTTCAGCTGAACACAAGGGAAGATATTTTGAAGAATGTCAGTAACCAAACAGTTACCTGAAGCCATTTACTTCCATGGTATTTTTTTTTTCTACTATGGAAGTCACTGTCTCCAGTTAACTGTTTGGTTACTGACATTCTTCAAAAAATCTTCCCTTGTGTTCAGCTGAAGAAAGAAATTCATACAGGTTCGAAACAACTTAAGGGTGAGTAAAGGATGACAGAATTTTCATTTTAAAGTGAACTATCCCTTTAAAGTAACTTGACACAGAATAGTCTCCCCCAACTTGCAGACCGCTTTTTACAGGCCAGTGTCAATGTTAATGGCGACAAACAGTTCATGAGTTGTTGAAAAATGGGTTCAACTATAGGGTTCAAATCTGGACTCTGACCTGGTTATTGGACATGTTCTCTACTGTCTTGTTGAAAAATAACATCTTATCATCTCTCTTTTGCTATCAAATTTATTTTTTGGGGGAAACAAGCCATTCTGCAATATTATCCAGTCCAAAGCATTAAATTACTTTTACATGCTCCGTGGTAAATATGCATTTATTATTCTATTATATATTCTATTATATTTCTCAGCAGGTTTTCAAAGCCAACGCTTTGGAGCATCACCATGGAACATGTGTTTATTTGTGATTTATCAATCCACACAACTTCCCATATTCTGCCAAAAACTTCAATCTGTATTTGATGTTTTTCTGAGACAGCAATGACTTTTTTATGAGTGCATTTTTACTTACATTTCTGGACCAATAATTTATGGTTAAAACAATTATGCTTTTAAACAATTAAATACCTTTTGAAAGACTTGATTTACAGAAAATTTAGACGGAATTTAGACCTCCCTCTCTCTCTCTTTCTCTCTCTCTCTCTCTCTCTCTCTCTCTCCTCTCTCTCTCTCTCGCTCTCTCTCTCTCTGTAGTAAAAGTGGTTATCTGATTTGCACTGTTACTGAGGATCAAATTGCACTACCACAGACAAAGTCTAATTGATCTTTCTGTGAAAATCTGGTATGTACAGTATTCCAAGCTGTTAAGATAAATGTTTGGATTTGAAAACAGGACCAGACTAAAAAGGCTGGTGTACCTGAATGCGTGTTCATAAAAGGTGAACTACAAAGATAATTTACTCTACTTAGTGTTGACACCTTGACTCAAATTCATTCAGTTTCATTGAGAACTGGCTCTCTTTTGATTTACATGAGCGACAGCGACAAGTATGGCATTGAAAACTTGCTGCTTAAGTTGCTCCACATTTGAACTGGCACTTGGAGTAAAGACGGAGGTCCCGTTATTCATCTCCTGCCAGCTGCTTTTGTTGTGTGTCAGAAAGATGTAGTGCACGGAGTAATTTCCTGAGTAATTTCCTTTAATAGGCAGTTTTGATATTCCAGACCAATGAGATTTTTCAGTGGATGAGGTGACGCTACAAAAATGGGAACTGTTACTTGTTGTGGCTTCTTGGGACTATGTAAATATGTAAAAAATGTATGCCCGGTTAGAACCTTGTGTAAGAGTTGGCGAGTAAATATCATTGTTACTTTCGTTGAAGAAGTTAGCCCATGTATTTGCATTTAATGTTTTAAACCAGCTTAATGCTTGACCTAATATTTGAAAAAAAGCCCAATTTTCTAAGTGAAAAAAACATAGAATCACTGGTAAAGCGCTCTGTGTGTTCCATGAATTCATTCATGTTTTTGAGACCATCATTTTCACATATCTCATATCAAATCCATGTAAACATTTCCAAAACAGGAACCGTCTCCTCCTCCGGTCACTTTTATGCTGACAGATTAGATCAGATGTTACAGATTTAAGATTATGATTTCAGATAGTACATCTTCATCAGTTGGACAGATTAGAACCTTTTTCAGCCCATTCTACAGTGCTGCATTTTTTTCATCAGGAACTCCCTGGTGTCAGAGTCAGCTGCTCTCTTATCCGTTTTTCCATACCTCTATCCATCTATCTTCTCCTCCATCAATCAGAGCTCCTGGTTATCCTCAGGGTACGTGTAAAGACCTATCGCAAAAGAGGTCAGGGTTATGCAAATGCACTTTTACACACTATGCTTTACTTTAATATGAAATTATTCACTATCAAAAATGCGTTTGTAGTTGTTTTAGCAATGCTATTATATGATGATATAAAAGGAAACATATAATGCCATTAAATACTTTACATAGTTTTCTAAAACTCGAAATTGTCTTGATTGACACTAGTGTGTGTTTGTGTGTGAAGCATGTGCACTCCTATACACACAGTGTGCAGGTCAAAACGTGTTACTTAGGCCTTAGGTCATTAGGTTGCTCAAGATGTGATTAACCCTGTGCTGAGAAGGTTGCAAAGAAACAATAAAAGGAACAGTTTTATGCCATAAGCTAAGTTCTAATGAAATAATTTCGATTGATGAATCCAAACATAGTGTTAACATAAAATCAGATTTGATCTTTGACATGCCCTCACTCACAGCACAAACATACAGTTTCCCACTGTTGGCACATATTCACCATCATCCTGCCATTTCTTCTTTTCTTTGTTTTAAAAAGACTTAATATTACCAATATTAATATTATTATGTTACTATACTAATATTACTTAATATTAATACTAAAAATACACACTAAAAATACATTTGAATGTGTTGAAAGTAATGTTAATGTTACTCTGTGTTCACTCTGAGGCTACTATGAGACACTTGTCGCACATTGTAGTGAGCTAGATCGATATTATAATATCATATTAATAAAATAATAATGACAATGATAACAATGAATAGTTTTCTGTCAATAAAGGTATCCAAACAGTTGTTCACCTGTCTAATAAAACTCATCATGTATTACATCGTCTTTGGTGTATTTCCATGGCTTCTATGGAAGTAAAAGCCGAAACCGAGGGTATATTATGTCATTGACAGCCAACACAATTACATGGGCTGTTACACTGGTTTAAAATCACTGATTTCTCTGGATTTAAACATTGTTGGAATATTTTAGGATAATGTACAGTCAACGAAATATATAACATTGTTCTAGTGTTTTTGGGATATTTTAATCCAAAAATATTACATATTCTGCCTTTTAATAATGCTTTGATAAAAATGTATCAGGCATGTTCTCAGTACATTTAAAACATGCAGACTTTAGAATAATACAATTTGTGGTTGTTAGAAATTTGCTTATAAGAAGTGACTTGTGAATGTGAAAGTGAATATGCATGTGCATGTTTGTGTGAAAAGTGGAAAAAAGATTGTCCATTGAATGTGTCTAAAATGTTATGCGCACACACTGATTTATATCTCAGAGAGGTACTGCAGGTCCTCTGGGCCTCAGATACAGCCTGCACATGTCTACCTGCAAGTGTAATGTGCCACGCTGGCTCTCTCTCTCTCTCTCTCTCTCTCTCTCTCTCTCTCTCTCTCTCTCTCTCTCTCTCTCTCTCTCTCTCTCTCTCTCTCTCTCTCTCTCTCTCTCTCTCTCTCTCTCTCTCTCTCTCTCTCTCACATGCACTCACGCATATTGTCCCACATACTCACTACAGCTCAGAGGCCACTGTGTCTTGGACTGAGGAAAAAAATCAAGACTCTGACCCACTTATACTCATAATTTTCTCTTGCACTCAATCAATCTCTTGCGCTCTCTTGTGATTTCTCTTCTATTCTGTCCCAATGAATCATGTCATTCTTTTCAAAAACGTATACAGGTGCTGGTCATATAATTAGACTAAGGAAAACAATTAAGGAAAATCCCAAATTCAGTATCTCAGAAAATTAGAATGTTACTTAAGACCAATACAAAGAAAAGATTTTTAGAAAACTTGGCCAACTGAAAAGTATGAGCTTATAGAGCACTTAAAACTTAGTTGGGGCACCTTTTGCCTAAATTACTGCAGCAATGTGGCGTGGCATGGAGTCGGTCAGTCTGTGGCACTGCTCAGGTGTTATGAGAGCCCAGGTTGCCCTTATAGTGGCCTTCAGCTCTTCTGCATTATTGGGTCTGGCATATCGCATCTTCTTCTTGACAATGCCGCATAGATTTTCTATGGGGTTAAGGTCAGGCGCGTTTGCTGGCCAATTAATAACAGGGATACCATGGTCCTTAAACCAGGTACTGGTTGATTTGGCACTGTGTGCAGCTGCCAAGTCCTGTTGGAAAATGAAATCTGCATCTCCATAAAGTTGGTCAGCAGCAGGAAGCATTAAGTGCTCTAAAACATCTTGGTATACAGCTGCGTTGACCATGGACCTCAGAAAACACAGTGGACCAACACCAGAAGATGACATGGCACCCCAAACCATCACTGACTGTGGAAGCTTTACACTGGACCTCAAGAAACATGGATTGTGTGTCTCTCCTCTCTTCCTCCAGAGTCTGGGACCCTGATTTCCAAAGGAAATACAACATTTACTTTCATCAGAGAACATAACTTTGGACCACTCAGCAGCTGCTGTCCTTTTTGTCTTTAGCCCAGGTGAGACGCTTTTGACGCTGTCGGTTGTTCAAGAGTGGTTTGACACAAGGAATGCGACAGCTGAAACCCATGTCTTCCATATGTCTGTGCGTAGTGGTTCTTGAAGCACTAACTCCAGCTGCAGTCCACTTTTTGTGAATCTCCCTCACATTTTTGAAAGGGTTTTGTTTCACAATCCTCTCCAGGGTGCTGTTATCCCTATTGCTGGTACACTTTTTTCTACCACATCTTTTCCTTCCCTTCACCTCTCTATTAATGTGCTTGGAAACAGAGCTCAGTGAACAGCTAGCCTCTTTTGCGTCTTGCCCTCCTTGTGCAAGGTGTCAATGGTCATCTTTTGGACAACTGTCAAGACAGCAGTCTTCCCCATGATTACGTAGCCTACACAACTAGACCGAGAGACCATTTAAAGGCCTTTGCAGGTGTTTTGAGTTAACTAGCTGATTATAGTGTGGCACCAGGTGTCTTCAACATTGAACCTTTTCACAATATTCACATTTTCTGAGATACTGAATTTGGGATTTTCCTTAGTTGTCAGTTAATGATGTCATGATGTCAGTAAAACATCAAAATTAAAATGAATAAACATTTTAAATATATCAGTCTGTGTGTAATGAATTAATATAATATACAAGTTTCACTTTCTGAATGGAATTAGTGAAATAAATTAACTTGTTATTCTATTCTATAGATGTTATTCTAATTATTAACCAGCAACTGTATATACACTCCATAAACATTGCACAATTTGAGCATCCCTGACATGGCAACATTGGCTTTACTGGTGGCATAAATTTGGGGCGGGATTTCTGGTTAATAAGAGTGTCATTCAAGGAATAAAACACTAATTGTAAACAGTAATTATTTTTGGAATTTCTTTTTGCAGATTTTACACACTTTAGCTTTAACGGACTAGTTCACCCGAGATCTTAAATGTAATTATGTTGCTATTGAGCTATCATATAGATTTAGAAGATGATAGCAAACAAGTTTTATTGAATATTTTTTATTATTATTTGGGGGTTTTTTAAGGTGCTTTTCATAACTGTTTCTTTTTTTAAGTTTGACTTCACATCTAAACTCTATATTTCTTTTCACTATTTGGCAGGGATATTCTACAAAAATTCACCTTTTATGTTCCACAGAAGAAAGGAAAGATTATCACTTTAAACAAACAAGAAAAAATCAACACCAAACATGAGCACAATTCACATGCAAGATTTGGTTTGAGATTGTTCCCAGAAAAAAACGGGTCAAGTGAACAGATCAACATCAATTTTACCAGCCTTCTTTTCTTTTTCCATTTTCTGTTCACTATTTATGGAATTTAGATTTGGCCTCTCAGTGACACCCAAGGGAAAAGCAGTAAAACACACACACACACACACACACACACACACATGAAATGTGTTTGCAGGATATGCAACAGGTACTGAACATAATGCAGATTAAGCAGCTAGTACAGCCTTCAGGTGTTCACACGGCAGGTGTGAACCCCGCTGACAAAGACCACCTTTACATTCACACACATGAGTACACATACAAACAAATACATCAATAAGCAACATAAACACAACCACACACACACTTTGGCATTTTGCATTTGTCATCGACCCAGTGAGTGCAAACACCAAGAGCAGGACAAGACCAAACACAGGTTACGACGAGCACACACTTGGATACATATGCACATGGTAGATGCCAAGGATAAATCATATGAGTTATGAGGAAACTATGTCAAGGTGAATTGAGAAATGAATTGAAAGGATATGTTCACACTAAAAGTGACATTGAGAGAGGGAGATATGGAAACAGGAAGAAAAGTGAAACCAAAATGTCATGTAAAAACACTTATAGAACACTTAACACCCTAGCAACATGAACAACTTAACAATCACGTAGCAATACAATGGCAAGCACGGCAGTATCAAATCTGGCCCAGGCAGCTCTCACATCATATTCAGAAACGTAATAACGTGACGTTAACCTCCAATATGGTTGTGAAATGCAGAAATATTCTTGAGGATAATCTTTCAAGACCTGCCAGCAAAAACTGCGACGTTTGTCCAACAACGGCTAAACCACCAGACATTTAATACATCCTAATGCTTTAACACTGCCCGAAACAAGCCGATTATCCCATTAATGGATATAAACCTCACTCTCTTTCTCTTATTGGATCAGCTGATGTTAACACAACCCCTTTCCTCCAGTTATTTGGGTAAAGTAACCTTCTAATGTAACACTCTGACTCTATTCCAGAAACTAGTGAGCTGCATACTTCCTGCATAGGTAGCTGACTACTAAGTTGGAATTTTAGCTGTCATTGAACCACAAAAGTGAGTGATTTGGAACAGGGCTATTCACACAGAACGTGTTTTTTCGTTCCACCGTGCTACTTTTCCATTGTTTTTCTATGTTGACATGCTAGACGGATGTGTTGGACCGTTGTGTTTGCGTCTTGTCTTTTGCAGCATTTCCTACGTGATGTGGCTTTCTAAAAAAGTTAAAAGCTTATCAGCTTCACTGATCTCAATAGAGTTTGATGTTAGAATGTAGCTAAGCTAATGACTTGAGATTCTCTAATATACATACAAAAGCACAACCCTACATAGAAACATTTTTTTATTTTATTTCCTTAGTTGGATTAAACAACTTTTCAGTGACTTGGATATATTTTTCCACGCTGTGCATTCTGGAATTGCCTTCTCCATGAATTGAGGATTTGGCCTTGGGATTTGGCCAAAACGATATGTCTTAGGTGGCATATCTTCCTCTTCTTTGTCAAGCCATTATAATGTAATTTCCACTATCAGTTTTATTTCACCCTCCCGGTTTAGTCTCACTCTCATATGAGGGGGAAGGAGGGTGTTAAAGTGTTAAACTTATTTATTCAAAATATACAATAATCCTGAATGCTTACAGTTCATCTCTTTGTATATACCAGAAAGTGTGTGTGTGTGTGTGTGTTAGTAAGTTGCGGAGGCAGGCCCAAACAACATGGAACCCTCAGGGTGCCTTCTCTCCTCGTCCTCTTTCTCTCTCTCTCTCTCTGTCCTCTTTCTGTATTTTTCTCTCTCCCTCTTGCACTGATACTATTGAGTCATAGATTAGGAATGGAAAGGCAGAATAATAAGAGGCAGAAAATTTAAGAGTGAGGCGGAAAGGAATGAATGAACGTGAAAGTTTGAGAATGTGTTTACCCGTTAAGATTACCACTTAATTACATGTTTACAGTGTCCTTTTTGTCTTTAATTGTCTGTAGTACTGCTCAGAAGAAATTCAACCAAGACCAAGGATACAACTAAATATTCCTATTTAGGGGGACAAAATGGAAGAGTTTAGGAAATGTAAAACCTTTGTAAAAACTGTATTGATTATTATTCTATAGATGAGGCTCCTGTTTTAGGAAATCTTCCTTGAACGATCTCAAGGAAATAACTGCACACCAAAGGACACTGTTCTGTTATGTGAGACCATGTAAACACCATTCCCAGCACTTGTCCTTCAGAACAAGTCCACACCTGTCCAGGTGAACAGTGAGCGATAGAGAGAAGGGCCGAGGTTTATGCTGATATATGTGCTAATATTGCACATCCACATGTGCTGCAAATGTTCCCATCAATCTTTCCTTCCTTGGAGCGGTTGTTTTATCAATCTCTTTTTCTCCCCTGAGGATGGTTTATTGGTGACATGTTTTCCTCAGCATGCTATATGACGAGGACAGATGGGAACAGGGGTCAATTGTGCGTACTAGTGAGTTCTGGATAAAACTATTCAATACCTGTATTGTAAAAAAACATGATATATGTTCAGTGATTTAAACTTTGTAGTTGGCTTAAATGTTTTCTAAATGAATTCATTTGACTTGTGGTGATTTAATAATATTAAGTGGGCATCTTTAAACAGTTTTTGGAGGTTACGCATTAGCAAACACTTTTATCCAAAATATCATTCAAGTAATTTGTTTTATCATTAATCAATTTTATCAGCCCAATTCACATTGACTCAAAACATTTAATCACTCACTCTAATGTAGTTCTAAATCTGTATGACTTTCTTTTTTCTGTAAATGGACTGCATTCATATAGTGCTTTCAACAGACTTATGGCCATCCAAAGCGCTTTACATATTGCCTCAAATTCACCCATTGATACATTCATATATTCTTAGTTATAGTAAGGTTGGAAATCGTAAGGAATCATAACCATTCTGTTTATTTAATGCTTACATTTAGTGAGTATTTTGAATTTGAGGAAAACATATTTGAACAGAAAGTTTAATTCTGTTGCCAGATCTTAACAGACTGTGAGGGATTTTCTTCATTCATTTTTCTTTATTGATTCCCAATTTATTTGTTCAGAAATCAGACTTTACTATTCATGCTGTGTGTATATATAATACAAGAATCAGACTTCATTGGACAAACTATATATTTAATGCTGAATAAAAATGCAGGTATGTACCAGCAGTTATAAGAAACATTTCTTGACTCTCCTTCCATAATGATTAATGAAAAAAAAAACTCTTTCTTATTTTAGGTTAACTATTTTCCTACAGTTTATTATGTATGCCTTATTTTTCTGAACATGAATCATTAGTGTGTCCTCCCTGCTCATTCTTTTTCATTTTGGTTATGGCTTTCTCCCTCCGTCTGTAGGGACATCTGCCAAGTTACCTTCAACCAATCCCATGCCCACTGTGCTCTGTGGTTGTGTGTATTACATGCTATGAAATCACAATTAATCACAAGCCACATTTTAATTTCCTTCTTCCCTGTTGAGCAACACACACACAGGGTTAAGCACATGCTCGCACAAATACTCTTCCTTCCGCATACACAAATATACACACTGTCTAGTGCACGCTAAGATTCAGAGATTTAGATTGGGCCATTGACTCAGTTCAGGGCCATGTAACATGAAGGATATTTTCCATATCTGTTTCTCAGTCTTTCTCTCTGTTGCTGACAGGTGTGTTGTGGCAGTGAGCGCTGGGTATGCCTGAGTGTGTGTGTGGCGTGCCTCTTTACTAATTTGGCACATTGTGTGTTCTCTGTGGTTCACCGGTGAGCCAGATAATGTTGGACAAGAGAGTAAGCACCAGCAGCAGAGGGTGAGACTGAAAAAAACATAGTCTGTGAATGATAGGATTGTGAGTACCGGGGTGGTACCATGGTGCAGTGGTGGTATCAGATGCTAATACCATTGTACTTGTGATTTATACTATATGAATAAATTATTATTATCAATATTTTGTATTTACGTGGTAAAATAGGGGGAGCATATGTAACGGCTGGGCAAGGCTTAGCTTCCACTGGCTACAGGCGTATATATTTTGTAAGAGATGAATTGTACAGTCAGTTTCATATAATGGGACTTTCTGCCATGCCAAATCCTGCACAGAGTGTCTCCTCCTTAAAATCAGAGGAACAGTCCTGAGCGCATTCATGACAATCTGGAAAGCGAGCTTCCTGTTGCATAATGATGTATGCACTAGTGTAGTCAAAAGTACCAACTTTGGTACCAAGTCGCTAATGAAATTTAAAACGTGATGCTTTGAGCGTTGTCGAGCGGAATTGTAAACACCTTTGATTGCCCATTGTGCTCACATGCTCATCTGTGATTGGCTACAATTATCAGCGCTTCAAAAACATGTTGTAAATATACATCAATGACGCTTGTCACTGAGCGCTTGCACGGATACAGATAGGTGCGTTTGACCGCCGATAGCCGCCTGCTTGTGATTTCAGATGCTCCTGCTTTCAAAACACTTTCAAACACTTGCATGTGCTTTCTAATGCTCCTGTGCATTGATCATTGTAGCCGCAGTGGCCAATCAGAGGGGTTTACGAATCCGCTCAACAGTGCTCAAAGCGGTGAGCAACTCACAATTTCGGTGTTCACAGTTTAGAAACTCACATTTACGATTATGCTCAACATTGCTTAAAGCGTTGACAACTCACTATTTCCAAATTTCAGTACCAACTTGGTGGTCCTGACAGTACTGAACCGAAATATCCAGACTGTTGTGAACGCGCTCAGGACCATTTGACAAAAATGTTGTAAATAATGTTACGTTTTTTTGCACAGACTATTCGTTTCACTTCATAAGACCTAAATGTATCATCAGCCAATTGTATTATTATATTTTTGCCTGTATATGTTTTTTGACTCCAAAATACCACTAATAGACCATTCACACATCAGCAGCTGAATAAATAAGCTTTCCACTGATGTATGCTTTGTTAGGATAGAACAAAATTTGGTCGAGAAAACTATTTGAAACTAGTTTAAATGGAAAATGTATTTAACATTTATTAAAATGTATTAAAAATGTATTTAAAAAGATGTCCAAATTAAGTTCTTAGCGACACATATTACTACTAATAATACATTTTTGATGTATTTATGGTAGGAAATTTACTATATATCTTCATGAAACATGATCTTTACTTAGTATCTTAATGATTTTTGGCATACTAGAAAAAAATCAATAATTTTGACCCATACAATGTATTGTTGACTATTGCACCTGTATGAATTATGACTGGTGTTGTGGTCCAGTCTCACATATTATCTTAATTATATTATATTGAAATGTCTTCATTGTGACATCATATCACCATGCCATCCAATCAAGCGTTTCGAGCTTTGTTGGATTCAGAGTAAATCAGAACTGTGGGGAGTTAATGTTGAATCAAATGAATCCGATTCATAGTCCTGCAGTTCAAAGGCAGGTTAAATGGACAATCCATCATTGTGAACTCCCCTAGAGTCACTCAACACTTCTTTTCTTCTTCTCTTTTTCTTTCAGTTGCTCTTTCTCTCCAGTGACTCAGTCTGTCCCTTTGTGTTAACTCCTAGAGACACAACATGAGCGTGTGTGGCCAAGGACAGTTCAGATGAAGCTCTTTGTTTTCGTCTGTGTGGCCACTTGGTCCTTGCACACCTCATTAGCTGTAACCACTGCTGGTTGCCACAGAAAATGTGTGTCAGTGTGTAAGTGTTGTTCCATTCCCTGATCCTCTGAAATGAGCAGTTTTGGAGAGACCAAGAAAGGGAGGTTGAAAAATAGAGGCCAAGAAACTCTTCAAGAGCTCTGTGCCATTCACTTCAAGTTCAAACCACAAAATAAAATTGACATGCACACAAGCACATGCTGTGTGTGTGTGTGTGTGTGTGTGTGTGTGTGTGTGTGTGTGTGTGTGTGTGTGTGTGTGTGTGTGTGTGTGTGTGTGTGTGTGTGTGTGTGTGTGTGTGTGTGTGTGTGTGTGTGTGTGTGTGTGTGTGTGTGTGTGTGTGTGTGTGTGTCGTTCCTTGAGGCCTTACCAATTCTTTAGCCACATTTCAGGGAAATTTAATATCCTGATGGTGCCTGATGCTGATGTGTCCTGAATTCTGCAATGTGAAGTTGCTTAAACTTTTATATGAACTTGAGTTTGTGTAACTTTGTAACCATACAATATGAATGACATACTGTATCTTGTAAAATATGCATTTACAATATTAATTACACAGTGCAAATGCAGACTAAATAGAGTAACAATTACAATTTTGTAAATTAATATTACTCATTAAATACACTAAATCATATTATATTATATCATAAAACCATATAAAATTTGTGTAAGCTTATAATTTAAGACACTGGTGATATGATATTTAAAACAATTCATCTTTTCACTGCACTATTTTTATGGGATTATGGAAAAGATTTTTTTTTCTTGAAGGACATTGTTCGCGTTCTTTCGCGTGCTATAATTTAAGTTTACAATAATGTTGTGATGTGGGACACACAAGTCATTTCATTTTTGATATTCTGGGTCTTATTCTGACTAAAGACCTCTTTGCGGATCAGGAACTCATCCCGTTAAATAGTGTGTAAAATTAAGTATTGTATGCATTGCCTATAATAAGCATGTTTTTAGTACCGTATTATTGTGTTATATACTTTGTTACTTTTTAAATTTGGATATTAGTTATCGTGCTTTTGTATAATGCATAGTTTTTTCTATAAAATTATTACCTGTAGCACCACTGTCATCTCATACATAATTATTATTACACAGACCTGTTAATATTCAACATACCTTCACCTGTTTGGCACCTTTCCATTACACAGAGTTCATAGCTCTCCCACATGTTCAATATTAAATGCTCAGTCATTTTAGTTTCCACACACACACACACACACACACACACACACACACACACACACACACACACACACACACACACACACACACACACACACACACACACACACACACACACACACACACACACACACACACACACACACACACACACACACACACACACACACACACACACACACACATACACACACAGCAGCAGCAGCTCCTACTAATGGAAGAGCCAGACAAACATCTGCTTTAACAATGAACAGGAGGAAAGATAGAGAAAGAAAGAAAAGCGAGAGAAAAAGAATGAGGGAATAAAGTGAATTTGGTGTCAGTGGGCAAACGGTTCGGAAAAGAAACCCGTTTCACCATTTAACAGACAGTGAGGGATTTGTATCAGTTAAAGACGTGGGTGAAAGAGGAAAAAACTTCCATTGTGTGTGTGTGTGTGTGTGTGTGTGTGTGTGTGTGTGTGTGTGTGTGTGTGTGTGTGTGTGTGTGTGTGTGTGTGTGTGTGTGTGTGCACGCTCGCTCGCTCGCTCACACTCACAAGACTACATCTAATAGCAGCTGGTATCTGTCTAATGGGTAGCTTTTCTAGTATGGATGCGTGTGTGTGTGTGTGAACTTGAGTGTGCCTTCAAGAATGATTGTGTGCTTACACTTCATTTTTATAAATGATATGGCATGGCACATCAAAGGGTTTGGGAACAGATCAAACAAAAGTGAAAGAGTTGTTTCGGACTGGATGAAAAATGAGATGCATGATGAAAGAAAACTTTCTTTTCTCGGTCACTTCATTCCTACATAGTTTTAGAGGCACTATCAAAACAAGGTTTTGGTCATTTTTTAACTCTGGTTCACCAAACCAACCACATAATTGTTAAACTGGTTCTCATTAGGTGTTTTTTTTTTTTTTTTTTGCATTTGAAATCAGGTAGTGACCTTGTGCTCGGCAAGTATATTTATCTTGCCTAGATGCCAGTCGAACTTAGCCCCGCCTAAACATTGAAGGTCGGGAAGTTCGGTCTGGACTCTATCCGTTGTGGAGCAGCTATGCTCGAACCAGAGCTGTTCGGACCAGTCAAATTGTCAGGGCGGGCTTTATACGATGATGGACAGGAGGATCAACAGTAACACAATCAAAGAGCACTTGGGTTGAATTCGTTCTAATCCTAAATGGAGAACATGTTCGTATATGCGTTCACCTTTACTATTTCTCTCAAAAACAATGATTGTGTTGGTAAGTTCTCTTTGTATCCTTCAATTATTTTTACCACACCGGCAAAGATCGTTTATACACATCATCATCTACTTCCAGTGCGTGTGCAGTTGAGTTCTGTTGACAACTATGTGTTGCTCAACATACGTCACTTACTCCGTTGCTTTGATAGGTTGTAGTCTGTCCAATTGAGTGCAGAGGCATTTTCTTTCCTGGTTTGGTTGAAACACACCCCATAATCGCAGCCAGGGGCGTGGGACTGGGGGGATAAAGGGTACTGAGTAACCAGGGCCCAAGGCAGGGAAGTCCGTTTTCTATACATACACATACATGGTACGGGGGCCCAGCTAGATGGTTTGTACCCAGGGCCCAAAATTTGGTGCTACGCCCCTGATCGCAGCCCAAAGGAGCAGTATCGCACTCATATTCAGACTATTTGAATCTGAATATTTATCCTCATTGCAAATGGAACCATCTTGCTCATATTTTCTTTTTTCATCGTTTTGAGAATATTATGCAATCTGTCCATCATGGCAGCTTCTACTAAGTGACAGATATATTTGCACCAATATACCTTTTTTTATCAGATACATGTCCTATGATGTTAACAGCACTGAAAGTAATTATTTTTGCAGGCTGATCTCAGGAAATAATGCCATTTTTGGCATACTATCAAGACGCATAATCACTTTTTAGTGTGTTTATCAATGACATTATGCCTCCATTGACTTACATTACCTTGCTATTGCATGTTAATTTAAACACACACACACACACACACACACACACACACACACACACACATACGTTGTGTTTTTGTGAATTGTGGGGACTTTCCATGGGTGTAATGGATTTTACACTGTACAAACTGTACATTCTATCCCCCTACACTGCCCCTGCCCCTAAACCTATCACACACACACACACACACACACACACAGACACACACACACACACACACACACACACACACACACACACACACACACACACACACACACACACACACACTGCCCCTGCCCCTAAACCTACCAATCACAAGAAACATTCTGCATTGTTACATAAAAAATAAAAAAAAATGTATGTTTATACATCCATTTACATTGTGGACACACACACATAATGGTTCGTTTCATCATAGACATTCACGTGGAATCACACGGTGTAGACATGCCACATGCGGGGATGCGCATGCACATGCGTAGAGTCAGATGCGGGGATGATGATTCCTTTTGCCGTAGACATGCAAGCAGATAGCTCAAAATGCGCGCAGATAACACACCACTTGGCTTTAGAAAGTGGCGATTATGTTTATGCAAAGTTATGATGTCATGTGGATTTTTGAATGTTGATTTTTTTTTAACTTGTCATCACTGACACTCTGATCTCAAGCTGTTTACTGGTTGCCAGTGTTTCATGATGATCTTTGATAGTAACAACAGAACTATACACAACTTTTAATGCGGCAATCAGCACATTAAAAATTAATAACTTGATCAGTATTGTTATAAGCTGTTAAATTATTGGTGAACTGTAAAGGCCTCAAAATGATGTGCATCAATTGATTTTATGATTTTCATTTTTTGCCCACCAGTTAAGATTTAAGTTTACCCACTTACCATAACCACTGCTTTAGTAGTTATGGCAAGAGTTCAGGAAAGAGAAAAGAGAGAAAGAGAAGGCACTTTGAACTATAAAAAGCAGAAAGGGTAAATTTGCAGATGGCAGGATGAAAGGAAGAAAAATCTGATTGAGAACAGATTGGACTGATTGAATGCAATTCTTTTCAGAGCTTTGAATGAACTATTTGTCCATTGTATTAATGTAACCGATGTGATATGTATCCATGTGTGGTAATAGAACAATTAGCAATTCATTCGATGACAATATGTATGATGATGTCACGGTGATGGAAAAGGTCAGACAGTGCTAGTTGCACACACATACAGTGATGCCAGTTAAATATCACTCTCAGATTCCCACTCTTCTACTGTGTCCTGTCCTCATTTGATGATGTGAATTCCCATTTCTTTCTCTTTAAGTTCATGTCTTGTAAACATTAATATTCCCTTACTTTTGGTAGATTTACACATTACAAATGTACAGTCTTTCACTTGAAGAAACAAAAAAATATTAACAGGCTTGCAAAGGTCCTGATCAAATGTGTTTAAATGTTGCATGGATTTATAGACAATACATATGTTTTTTTACTCATTCATTGAGTTTATCAAATTGTACCCTTACTGATATTGCCTTTTGAATGTACACTGAGTATTGGGGCATGTGCTGATGGGTTTACCTTAAAAATCATTAAAAGCACTAACATAGTTTATCCGCAATTACCAAGTCCCTTACACGTGGCTCAAGCATGTGTGTGTGTGTGTGTGTGTGTGTGTGTGTGTGTGTGTGTGTGTGTGTGTGTGTGTGTGTGTGTGTGTGTGTGTGTGTGTGTGTGTGTGTGTGTGTGTGTGTGTGTGTGTGTGTGTGTGTGTGTGTGTGTGTGTGTGTGTGTGTGTGTGTGTGTGTGTGTGTGTGTGTGTGTGTGTGTGTGTGTGTGTGTGTGTGTGTGTCAGGGAAAAGCCCGAATGCTTTAAAGTCTCTCAATTACAGTGTCTGAAAAGCAGAGGGAAGTCCCGATCTTTGTGCAAACTTCTGTAAAACAGCTAATGTGTGTGTGCTTCTTTATAACTGTCATAAAGTTGGAGTAGAAATCACAGACAGACATCTATACAATTATGTTGAATGAATATAAAACTATTCCTGAAAATGAGTTTCTCGTTCCGTTTCATCCTATCTCGACTATCATCTCTGTCCTCATTCCACATCTCGCATGTCACCAGTTTCTCTTTAAGCTGGCCTTTTCTCTAGCATGGATTGTGTGTTTTATTGGGTTTTCCAGTTTTTTTGTCTCCCTTTTAAGGACTTGCATACATCTGTAACAGGAAATAGCTCTGTGGCTTAAAACAGACAATTAAGGCCATGAACCGCTGGGTAGTGTTAATGTGGCTGGTAAATTAAGAAATGGGCTTTAAACGCACTGAAAACACATACATTTGCAAACTTGGAACTAAATAACGTAACTCAATTTGATTAAATGTATTTTAATTGCCACTTCACATTAATTAACTAAAGCACTCGACTCTTACCCAATAAATTATTCCGTTTTCAAGTTTTTCTGCAAATGGCACAATTAATGTTTAACATTTGCATTTTGTGTTGTATTAATCTCACTCTGATGGAAGCCTTTCTAAAAAAACATACTTTTAATTATAGGATGTTTTCACTTAAAATCATAGAAATAATGAAAACTAATGTGACAAAACAAGTCTTTAGATTAAAATATCAGGTTTTCTCCTGCACTAAATTCTTGTCAGACTTCTGAGAGCTTATCTCAGCATTTTGAAGTAAATCCAAAATGGGTCTGTGCTCAGTGATTGTATTACTGTATAATCTATCCAGGTAAGGCACACAAGTAAATTAAAAAGTCTAAATGATGTATGTATTATAATCAATTTCTTTAAAAAAAAAAAATAATAAGTTATGTAAGAAGTATTTTATGCTCACCAAGGCTGCATTTATTTGATCAAAGAAAAAAATGTGAAATTCTATTACAATTTAAAATAGCTTTTCTATTTTAGTATTTTTTAGAATGCAATTTATTTGTCATTCACATGGCCCTACACTGTAAAAAAATATTTTAAAAATAAGTTCATTGAAATTAAAAAAAATGTTAATACAATAAACATTTTTGAGAATTGACTAACTTTATTCAAATACTATTAAAAGATATTTTACGCATATTGGGTAAATTATGTGTTTTATTTGTAATGATGCAGCCAAATTGTGTTATTTTCATGATTTATCAAAAAAAAAAAAGATTGTTCGTCAGATACAATTTTTTTTAGTTTCTCTTTATTAAACCAATTTCCTTCATTGTATCAACTCAATTTTTTATTTCAATAAACTCAAAATTTTAAGGCAACCAAGTTACTTACTTTTTAAAGCTAAACCAACAATATTTTTTTTACAGTGTATAAATAGAAATCCTTATAATGCACACATTTAAGTGAAATTGCAAGTAAAGTTATTATCAATGATGAAAATAGTTGCTTATTATTTTTGTGGATTTTTGTGGACCATGATGCTTTTTCAGGATTCTTTGAAAGTTCAAAGGAACAGCTTTTTTTTTAAAGTTGAAATCATTTGTAACATTATAAATGAGTTTACTGTCACTTTTGATCAATTTAATGTGTTCTTGCTGAATAAAAGTATTGACTTAAAAACTTTCTGACCCCAAACTTTTCAATGTTGGTGTACCTGACCATTCAATTTCTTGAACACTACAGTTTAATAGTTAGCACATGTTTTTTTTGGAGTCTAATTCTTCTGTCTTTTTCAAACTTTTTATTGTGGTGGCAGCGGTTGTGGATGGTGTCTTTATGGCCTGACCTCACGGCATGATAAATAGCAACAGACTTGTACGCTAGAGCTGAGTGATGCACACACACGCGCATGGATACTCTGTATCCATAACACACGCACATAGTCAAGCATTGCTACAGCCGAACCTGCTTTTGCCAGAAACCGCTGTGTCCCTCTTCCACTGTTTATTTTCTTCAAATTTTGATCCCATCCTCTTTTCTTCCATCACAATCTTCTGTCTCTCCTTCTCATCCTAAGTGAGCCAGTATAGTGATTGATAAACTGTTTTCAAGGTCTCGGCCACGCTGATAGCAAATGTGCCACAATGCTTGCAAAGACCTTGAGTCGTGTATGTGTGCATACATCTTGTGAACACACTGATCAACTTGCAAAAGCACCATGAATCATCATGTCCAGAGTATTATGCATTGTTGTCAGTAACAAGTCATTCTTTCCCGACATTAAGTGGCGGTAGAGACTGTTGGGTCAGTATAGGCGGAGCTATATGTCAAAGGTCACCCAGGCGGGAACAATACTGACCAGACTGTCGGCAGTAAAACAATATACACAATATAATAATGCATTCAGTATCTGAGGGGAGAGGGGGCTCAGCTCCGCATTTTGAAACAACATAAGAATTCCAGTGCGCTTTGTGTGTGTGTAAGACTTTGGCCGGAATGCCTGAATTCCACTCAGTCCATCAGGAATGCTGGCTGAAGCGAATAACAGAGGAAGACAGAGGGATCAAGCAGGGAACATTTTGATTCAATTCAGCTCTCTGATCAGAGAACGGGGTATTAAGTGTCGTTAATTATTGACATCATCATGGGTTCAGCAGAATTCATGATATGTACAGTATGCTACATCTCTGGTGGACTATGACTCCCTGTTCCCCACTTCGGCTACAGTTGAGTTGTTGTTTACGTTTTAAATCATACTATTGCATGAGAGAAGGATGTAGTTCTCTGATTTCTTATGATTTTTACAACTATAAGCTCTTTAATACTTAATCATTAGATTCTTGAAGTGATTTACTATGCCATTAAATGTACTGTGTGATCTTACTGTGATTTGTGCTAGAACATGGCATTTTTCCACATTAGTTTTTCTTCAAATATCTTTCACAGCTGAATAAATTTCAGTAGCAAGACTATAAATTTCTGTTGTATAAGAGATCAGTGACAAAGGACAGACTTTGAATCCATCCATTATTAGCTAGCCAAACTTACCCTGCCCTACCAAACATCTAAGCAGAAAGCCTTCAAATGACACTGAAAAGTCTTACTTCAACAGAGTAATTAAATATATTTCATTATTTTTTCCTTTTAAATGTAGGATAAGTGTCATTTAAAAAATGCTTTATAAAAGTGTCTCAGGCCGAGTAACAAAATAAACTTGTAACCAATCAGCAGTAAGGGACGTGTCTACTAATGACAGCGAGAAGAGGTCGCTCTGTGCACATGATTATTCAAAAGACTCAACACACGGGACGGACATTAGCCAAGCGACGACAGAAAGAGAGAGATGGCAGATAAAAAAACTTGGAAAATGTCTATGGAACAAAAGGCGGCTTACAATCAGGCAAGAAGTATCAGCTTTCCAGCACTGGAGAGAACTCAAAGAGTGAACGCCTGCAATTAAAGGCCGAGGTTGCTTCATTTCCTCTCGATAGATAAGTTACATTCGTTTTGTTTTGTTTCACAGAACTAATATATCATTTATCATGTTCGCTTATTTGTCCATGTGAAATTTAATCATCGTCCACTTCAGCGATGATAAAGACCCATTCATTTCCATATCCTATAAACTAGGGCTGCATGATAAATCGCAATAAAATCGCACGCGATTTGGCAGAGGCTGCGATAATTGCATGCGCAGCTTCTCAGAGCAGCACGGCTGTGATCAGTAGTAGACGCTGCTCCGCGAGCCAGAGGGCGCTCTCGCGTTGGGAACTCCAAGTATATCCCGCAGACGTACAATAGCGCACGTCTTTCATGGAAATCGCTATAGCTATGAACATCAAAAAATGGTGAGCTGCATAAACATATTAAAACGCTTTGATTAAACATGACTGCTTCTCATGTTTGGAACGCTGTTTGACACGTATTGCTTTTTCAAATGCATGTTATAAGCAACTCAAACTTGCAGTGCTTTTAGATGGAACAGCATTTACTACTGATCCCAGAGCCATCCTACACTCACAAACTGCACATAAAAGATCATCGCAGCCTTTGCGATTTGATAAATACGATTAGCCAAATCGTGATTAGCATGTTTTCATGTAAAATGCGATATATCGTGCAGCCCTACTATAAACAACTGACCTGTTTCAAGCATCAGTGCGCAGTGTGTCTGAAAAAATAAGACAATAAACTCCTAATATATGTTTGTGTATTATCCTTTGGTTCCTTTTAGTGATCTATATTTTTCTTTGGTTCCTCTTTTAGTGATCTCTAATCTTGTCATAATTGTAATATGAGTGCTAGCTGGCCTCCAGTTGTTCATGAGAACTGTGCTTGTGCTTTTGGGATGGAAGGGATGACTTTTTTATTGAACATTGAACCTAAATTACCATAGTAACATAGCCTGATGAAGTTGGGTCTGGGAACACAGTTTGGAAGGGTTTAATCCAAAGAAAAGTTTTCCAGAGTCACGGCCAAAGCCGATTCGAAAGACCGCTGTTCGCCAGCTTCTTTGTTTTCAAGAAGCCCGCCCACCGATTCTATACATATACGGGATTGGCCTGACCAAAGTTTGCGTTTCCCAGCTCGCAAGCCAATGGAGAGTTGCTAGACAACCCTGGCTGCAATTCGAGTTGTGGCCCCTAGGGTGTGTCTAGATTTCTAGGCTAATAGTAACACGCATTGCTTTCACTTATTGATGGCATCATACCCTTGGCCGGATGGAACATTAGATTTCGTTGCCTGCATTATGTATGTATGTGTGGGGCGGAGCTATCAAAATAGAGGCAAGACCCTTTTCGGGTAGGGGAGTGTTTGTTTTGGTGATTTGAAATATCACCATCGGTTACCAGAAAGCACTTACCCCACCTTTAATGCATTGGTGTTGTGGAAACAGCAATACTATAATGAGCTCTCCTAAATTACTGCATTTGAAAGAATGTTGATTGTATTTAATTAAGTTTTGAATGTGATGTATATTATTTATGGATGTAGGAAACATTTATTTTAATTAAATCAATTACCATCATGGTTTAGTTGCAAAAGACAGACATGATAGATATTATTGCATGTGGTTAGGAAATGTATACATGGCTTTATTGAGTAAATGTACTTGAACATTATGAATGTTAATGAAAAAGGAAATTATTCATGGTATTTTTCATTTATCAAAATCAAAGCTAGCATTCATACTTGTTTTCATGCTGGCAAAAATGAAAGTGGGTGAAAAAACTATCATCAGAACTATTTGTTGATTGTATAATTAATTGATTGTATAATAAATTGTATAATAAATGTTGCTTTTTCCCCTCAAATTGTGCAATAAAGTATTTTTAGTTTGGTCCAGCTAATGTGCAAATGCATTAGGTGATGAAAAGCAATACCTCTATTAAAAGACTATTGGCTCTTAACTAAAAGTTAGGACTGCATTACTTCAGCTGACATTTTGAGCATTATGATTCCTCGCATTCATTTTTCTACCGGTGGTTTGTCGTCTCCTTATTCTGTCTCTGAGGTTAGATGAAGATGAGGAGTAATGGCTGTGTGGAGTAACAGCACTGATGTGGTAACAGAGGTCACAGGTTTAATCTCCGGTTGGGGCAACCCATGAAATGAACGGTTACCAAGATGCCCATCATGTTCTGTCACCGCCGTGCCCTTGAGCGAGCCTCTTAACTCATGGTTGTACAGGAATACTCGTGTAATTACAGGAACCTGTCCTTATTGTAGGCCTTCTGTAAGATAAAAGGAAGCAATCTTGACTTGGGAATTTAATGCAAGGTTGTATCTCTCAGATATGAGCCAGGTTAAATGAACACACATATTTTGTGATTTGTGTAATTTCATGTGTTTAGTTCATTTAGGGTGGTCCTGGCCTTTATGGCTCTCACTGCACCAGTCCCTTTTCTTGATTTGTTTCTCCACCTGGACCATTCAGACTGACACACACACATATGAATGTGGCCCGGAGAGACCAAGTCTGTGTATATGTGTGTGTTCTCCATCATCATTTAGCTGAGAGAGAGAAAAATACAGTAAAATAGGATTGGAGCAGGTGAAAAAGTGTGTGTAATTTGTTCTTTTTTCCGTGTGAACTCAAAAATAAAGGTTTCAAAAGGGGGTGCCATAGAAGAACCATTCTGTGTTCCCCTAATAATCTTGCAGTGAACAGTTCTTAAAATAACCATTTTCTTTCTTAGTGCGAAGAACATCTTAATATTCTGAACCTTTTTTCCACTATAATCTTTTGTGCAATGGAAAGGTTCAATGGGTGTTAAAGGTTCTTTATGAAGCATGGGTACCAATGAAGGGCCTTTTTATTTTTTAAGGGATCGGAATTTTAGAATGTTCTCCGAGGTCCACTCATGATGTTATCAAGATTTTTACATAAAAAAAACATCCCAATGATTGGGTAACAGTTTGTCCAAACAAATTGCACATGTTGAATTGTTTTGAAAATTGTTTTGTTACATACTTTAAACTATTGAACATTTTCTTAATGTTAAGATCACAACGAAAGCAATGCAAAGACTTGGCACTTCGAAACATCTTCGTAATCCTCAAAGTCATCTCTATTGTTGTGTTCCTGGAGTAATGCTGTGTTTGCATCTCTCTCATATTTACTACTACATGGCATGCGCAAATAGACGGGACTAAAGAGGCAACATTGTAGAGGTAGGGGTTGATTTTCTTCTACAGAGGTGTCCTTTCACCCCACTATTATCATAATGTGACAAAATCCAAAACAAGTGATTTTTTTGGCAGCTTGGTTTTCAATCAAAGCTGTTTTGGACTAACAAGGGAGTTTTGAGTTCTGAAGCTTACAGGATATTTTTTATAGTACAATGACATCTTACATGTCAAAAGATCAATGACAATTTGATTTCTAAATTATTTTCTATTTTGTCTGTTAAACTGAATTTTCCGTTATTTGTGAGAAAACACTTCCCCGCCTAACATGGAATTTTCTGCACAATTCCACATCTTCTGGAAGAGTACTGAATCTCCTAATCAAAACACATGTAAAGAAGAAGCAGAAACAAGCTATCTCACATGTAACTTGATAAGAATGCATGAAGCTAGAAGGCTTTGTTCTTTCTTCTGATATATTGCATGTTCAGATATTCATACAACAAAATATTCTAGGGGTCATAAATTATTTTTGTAAAAATTATCAAAAATGCTTGCTTGCAACTTACAAAAAAAAACAAAAACGCTGGTGGTGAAAGGGTTAACCATTGGTTTAGCAAACTCACATCCAGCCTGTCTGCTTTATATTCTAATTTATTATCTCAAAAACAATACCCTGTTTCAGTCTGAAATCATGTTCTGGAAGTTTAAAAGGTTGCAAATGGGGATTCACTTGGCATTTCTGCGTTACTTTTCTTAATTACTTGTCATTATTTTCTTGTTTAAAACATCTGATGACATTGAAAATCATTCTTACACCTGTGCATGTATGTTATTGTCTTTCTATGTGTGTGTGACGCTAATGGAAAACAAAGGTTTACATTATATGCTGCTGACGACATCAGGTCTCCATGACAGCTTATGGTAAGTATCATATAACATGGGCCAGCTCTCTCTCTTTCTATCTCACTTCCTCTATCTCTCTCCCGCTCACAGTGAAACTTAGTACAGTTGAGTATCTCTGATTATTGAGATTTCAGGTTCCAAAACCTGGATGGTAAGGTGTGTTTTTGTGAAACAGGAGGAGGAAAAGAGAATAAAAATAAGGCGATAAAGGGACGATGTAAATGTGTTTGAGAGCTTGATGAAATCATATTTGCTGACTGTTGCCCTCTAGAGTGTCTCATCGGTGCCATAATGACGCCACTCAGTCGAAAGTGTGTAGTGCAGCTCACACTGAGCTGTGTTTAATGATTGCAGATCTCATTTGTTAGACAGATTCATTTTCATGGGTAAACCGCTTTAAATATAAAGTTCTATAAAGGGATAGTTCACCCCAAAAACCAACATTTTGTCATAATTTATTTGCTCTATTATTGTTCCAAACCCATATAAATTTCTTCCCTTTTCTTTCTGAAACAAAAAAAGGGGAGATTGAGAGAAAAAGTTCTGGTCTGTCTGTTTCCTGCAATTACAATAAATAGTTACTGGGCTTTCATACATAAACCACCATAAAAGTTATTAATACAACACGTGTCCTATATTTCATATCAATTGAAGTCATACAATAGCTTTTTGTGACCAACCACACCAGTTCTTCCCACCAGTGAGCTGTTAACCACTGCGACCAAATCATTGACTCTGAGAACCATGTCTGTCCAATTTGTGGACAAATTATTTAGGTTGGTTTTGTGAATTGGATCAACTGAATCATTGAAAGTATCTGACTAAAGAATGATTCGTTCATGAATCAATTTCTTATGACCTCTGATGAAAGCTGTTCAGTGAATAATGTCTTAGGTTTCAGTCCGTTTCTCACACAAACTTTTTATATGGCTTCAGAGGACTTGAAAAACTAGAATATTCTTTAAAACTCAAAATGTTCCACAGAAAAAATAAAGTCAGTTGATTTTGGAATGACATGAGGGTCAGTTCATTTTTGGGTAAACTATCCCTTTAATAATTTACCTCATTACACTCCTAAGGTGAACTAAAGTTGCGATGCAGTCTACAGGAACTCATCCAGAACTAATTAAAACATTCCAACGTAACAAAAAACACATCTGATAGTGTACATCCCTGTATTCACAGGAGAAAGAGAGACTTTTACCTCTGACCAGTCTCCACCCATAATAGCCTGCCATCCAGGAGGGAGTGGCTGAACGAGGGAGGGGAGAGAGGGAGAGAGAGAGAGAGAGGGAAAGCTGGAGAGCTCTGCGGTAGCAGTCAGCGCAAGAACCAAAGCAAAGAAAGACTGAAAGAGAGAGAGAGGGGAAAAGAAGGTCGACTAAGAAAGAAATAGTGGAATTACCAAATAAGAAATTAAATAAAGGCGAAAAGGGAGAGCGGAAGCCTGGAAAATAACTTTAGACAAGGACAGAAGAGACTGAGAGAGAGAGAGTGAGGCAAAAAAAGCCAGACACATGATTTAAAAGAAGTCTTGGACTTCACATTGGAGACACATGTTCATGCGTGGACTGTTGCTGCTGCTGTGATCTGTCATTCCTCCTCACAGCGTGCGTGTGTGTGCGTCTTGAGAGGCTGAGGAGAGTGTGTGTGAGCCTGTCGTTCCTCTGGAGTCTACGGGACCATGGCACCTGTCAGGAACGGATGAACTTGAAGCTTAAAAGACTCGTGGAAAAGCGATAAAAGCAGAAAAGACAAAAGCTGAAAGAGTAAAAGGTAAGTTTCTTTTCTAGCAATGCTGTGTGTGCACGTAGGAGTGCGTGGAAGGTTCAATTTGTGATTATCTATATTAACCCATGTTGAATATTTTTTTATGTTTGTAATACTTTGAATAAAGGCCGTACAAATAGTTTAAAAAGTGAGTGTGTGTACAGGGAGCCCTTCAATGCGAGAAGCTGTTCGACTTCTTTGTGCATGAATGATGGCTTGATAATGTATTTTTAGATATGAATATTATAGTTTAGTCTGCGATTTTGTGTAATGTATAGATAAATTAAGTGTTGATGTGTGTATGAACTCTTACTTAGATTGTCTGTCTCAGTATGTTTGTGGACTGATTTAACTGGACTGCGTTTTCTTATTATAGGTTGATATTAAAAGATTTAATGGTCTGTGAATAACCAAGGGAGAGAGAGAGAGAGACAGATAAAGAATGGAAGAGTGATAGGGAAAGACAAGCTCATTCTGTAAGTGTGTTTCTGCTGAAATATTTACCCTGGTGCAACTCTGACGGTTCCTGTGGTGCTCATGGGATGTTCTTTGGTTCACACAAAGAGCAAAACACTGTTATCATCACTTCATCATCAACATTTAATGATTTTTATATTTTCAACCCCAAAACATCACAGATTAATGGAAAGATGACAAGATGAGAATGTACGTTCACACACAGACATGTGTTTAGTTTTTTTTTCTGAGTAGAAATGTTCCATAGACTTCTATTATTTCTCTCTCTCTGTGTGTGTATACATTTTTACAATTACACTGCATTCATTTATTTATCAATCAATCAATCAATCAATCAATCAATCAATCAATCAATCAATCAATCAATCAATCAATCAGTTTTCAACATCCAGAATATCCCAAACGAGTGTTTATGTCAGATCTTGCCTTCAAACATATAGCAAAGTATGTGTACACATCACACCATACCATGCACTACCCAAAATAGTAATTAGACACAAGCACTCACATACCTACCTTCTCTCTCACACACACACTCTCATATTCACACAAAAACACAGTGTGCTGTGTTTTTGGTCAGCTGTGTTTTCGGGTAGGGGAAGAATGTTGTGTTGTTTTAGTGGCGACTCTATTAGAACATTGTGTGTGTGCGCGTGTGTTTGATGAAATTACACGCAACGACTCATGTGCACACACAACCAAATGGTTCCAGACTCTCCTTTAATGTGCATCACCAAGTGACTTTCTTTCTTTTTTTTTATTTCTCTCTGGCTCCTTGATTCTTGCTCTCAGGATTAGGGGGTGGGTAGAGAGACAGAGAGAGTAAGTATGAGAGATTGAGAGTGAGATGGCTTTTAGCCCGGTGCCTCAGCCGGTGTGGATCGTTAATTGAGCTGCTCCCATAGGGGGGTATCAGACCCCAGATTAATTTGGCTCCCCCTCCTCACACAAGCACACACACACCCATGCTTTCACCCTCACACAAACTCACACTCTCTTTTAGGGCCCTTTATATCCATCTATTAGACCACAGTTGTCAGATGTCGTGTCACTGCTGGAGATTCTATACTGATTGGAGATTGCGGGTGGGTGTGGGCGAGTGTCTCTATGGTGGGGATATTGATTGTTTTGTGGAGTGTAGTACTATTTAACTGTGGTGGGACCTGTAGGCCTGGACTCTTTAGGTTTTCTTGTAACAAATAATTAATTCTGTACAATACTGTGAATGTTTTTGACTTCCAAACCATGGAAAATATATCAGGAATCTTACAAGTGTGCTCTCCAGGCTTATAATATATTTAACTTTAAAACATTAATTCAGTTAGGCATTGCTCTTGTTTAAAATTAAACTTGATAACAAGCCATCTATGTCATTTAGAATTTTGAAGTCAATAAATCAGTTGAATTGGTTATTAATTAATCAAAATGTTTTTTTTAAAGTAATCACACACACCTGAAAACGTCTTTGGAAAGTGCGGAAACCCTGATATGTCACTTACGTTTGCAGACTTTGGAATATTCCGGGTAGATGAAGCAACCACAGAGAATTATTTTAAAACGTCCTTTGTTGTTCTCCATTGTTGCTCTATAATGAAGGTTACAGGCAAATTAAGACATAATAAATACTCTGTGATTTCATTTTTTTCTTTTTTGTGGTTGAGGAGACCTTGGATTAGGACCTATAGCATCAACGGCAGCATAACTCAATAATTGCTTTCAAAATCGATTGCTTCCCTATATAGTAGGCGAAAAACAGGAAGTTAAAGAGTAAGCAAAAAGTACACGGATGACCTAATACTAAATTCTGAAATATGCATATGATAGAAAATGTACTATTCCATGAGGCCACGGGAGAGGTTTTGTGAATGGAGGTGAAGCAATGAAACGGATGCTAGTAGGTCACATGATAATGACAACATGGCAAATGTAGTACGTCCAGATTACTTTCATAATACACACGTCATCCTTTATAGAACATAAATTTTTAGCACTTGCAAAGTACTCATTAAAAATAAGTGCCTATTCAAGAGAGTATGCCATTTTGGACGCAGCCAGTGACTCATAATATATAAATTTGAGGTCTGTCAGAATGAAGACGTGAAGGTTCACATCTTTGAATCAAAGACTGTAGAAGGAAGCTTTTGGAAGTATGAACAGCTGTGTCTTGTGGCCCGAAACCAGATAAAGGCGATCATGTAAAGTTGCACATGGTGCAGTGAAGGGAGAGGAGCGGTTTAACTGCTCGTGTTTCTGAGATGTGTGAGATTATGTGGAAAAACATCAAGTGTGATAACTGCAGCAGCTTTCCAGAACTACATTCAAAACGTATTAATCTAATATAGTCACTCTTGTCTCCTCCTGGGCTTGGTGAGCTACGAGATTTTAGATTCAAGCATGCCATTCTGACATCCATTGGAAAGTTATTCCACAACAAAATCAAGTTAACTGTTCTGATGTAATGAAGTTATTTGAATTTATTAAACTACAAATCAACATTAGTATTGTGTATTGTATATTTTCAAGAAGTTGATAAGTTGATAAATAATGTTATAAAGCTTTCACTGTTATACGGTTGGGGACGCTCTTGCGCATCTTCTGAAGTAGAATCTCTGGATAAAAACACAAACAAAGAAACATAACTCGATCATGAAACATATAAGTGCCATATAAACCAAAACTGCCTAATGAAGCCCTGAACTGTGAAGACTTGGGGTGTTGATGGACGTAAGTTACTTTACTATGTTTTGTCCTTTGTTCTGAATCCAATCTGGACGAAGTGTTTTGTGGAGCTTTTTTAAAGGGGTGATTGATACCTCACAGATAATTTTTATAGCATGTTACTTTTTGAGGGTGAGCAAATATGTGCTGATTTTGTGTGTCCCTTTAAATGCAACTGAGCTGCTGCTCATGGGGCGGAGCTTCAAGAACTCCAGTTAGCCGCTTTGATAACCTCATGCAGACAGTCAAAGAAACTGTTTAGCCTTTTATATGTTCAAACCAGAGTCGGACATTGATGGAGAGACTCAGGAGGAAGTGAAAACATGTATAATGCAACGAGATGTTCCTGAATGGTTAGTTGATGAATTTATGAAGCTGATGTGGCATTTACTATCTTCAAGTCATTGATTAGCATATTATGTCATGATAATCTCACCCCCTTTGTTGAGTGTTCTCAGGGGCGGGTTTTATCTAAATTGCAGGGTTAGTGATGTCACTAACTTTAACTAAAGTTAAAAAAGTAAAATCATAATCAACCAACTCTTTAATGAAAAGTACCCATATTCAAGTATTAATACAAAAAGATTGCATAAAGCTAGGATAAAATGTTTGTTTAAAGCTGAGGCTCTGTAGCTTGACAAGCCAAGCGGAGCTCGTTGATAGATAACATTTGCCTATCCGGTCGGCAAAACTCTGAACACATCATGCCTTTTTAAGAATGACTTCAGTGCCGTTCATTGTTCTTTTCTCAGAGAAAAGCTTAACTCCAAGTCTTCCAGAGTCACGGTCAAAGCTAATTCGAAAGACCGCCGTTCACCAGTTTCTGTGTTTACTAGTAGCACGCAAGCGCAACTCTGCTGTCATTATGTTAAGCCCCGCCCACCGACTCTATACACAATATGATTGGCCTGACCAGAGTTTGTTTTTTACAGCTCAGAAGTGTATTGAGAGTTGCTAGACGACACTCACGGCAGATTAGATTTGCTGCCGCTAGATTTCTAGGCTAGAGGCTCTGTCCTCTCTTTTGATATATTGTATATTCAGACATGTTTTTTGTACTCACACATAACACCACCCTGTATGCAACGATGCTTTATTACAAAAGGTTTCATATCTTTTACAGTCTCTTTAAGTCTAAACAAATCTTTCTTTGTTTCTTGAGCGAGACCAAAGTACTGATTTGGTATAAAGCTTGCCGAAAGTTAATAATTTAACAATAACAGCGCTGTCTATAAAACTTGTTATCTCTTCCTGTTTTGATTATTCAGATATTGAGTTTGTTTACGTTGAGTGTCTGTGTCTTCCTTGAGAATGTCTCCCGAGAGTTTTTAGAGGATATTAAGATGGCGAGAGAAGAACAGAACCGAGTCAACAAGTGCAAAAAACATTGAACAGGTCAGTTTACTGAAGGTGGGACAACATACTTACTCTGGTGGGAGAGGAGAAGATGAACAGATAAGACAGAATGATAGATCAGGAATGATTAGAGAGCAATGCAGGAGGGTGTTAATTTTAATTTTTGCAAGGATACTGTAATGCAATATGTGTATTTGTGTGTTCAAACAGACTTGTACAGGTGTGTGCGCGAGTTGGTGTACAAGTTGTTTTATGACGTAAGTGCGTGTGCATGTGCTGATTAAGGCCATTGTGATGGTCTTTTGTGCTGCTGTTGCCACATTTCAACTCTCACTTGTGCACACTTTTCACTATACACTCTACAGTTTCACCAGACAGACACCACTGTTCACATTTTTGGGGACATTAAGATTTTTTCTATTTTTCTTAGTCTATTATGCTGACCAGGGCTGCATGTATTTGATCAAAGATACAGTAAAAACAGGGCTAATATTGTGAAATATTATTAAAATTTAAAACTTTTCTTTTTGAGTATATTTTCAATCTTGAAAACAGTTGTGCTGCTTAATATTTTGTTGTTATAAAATCATACTTTTTTTAAGGATTATTTTATAAATAGAAAGTTCAAGAGAACAGAATTAATTCGAACAAAAAAATCATACTGCCTCAAAACATTTGAACAGCAGTGTATCTTATATATCTTTTTTATTGTTTCTAAATGGAGAAGCCATATGCTGATGATATTTGCTAAACCTCAAATCTGAACCTACACAAACCTGTTGATAACAGTAAATAAACATGATTTATGAACCATACAAACAATGAGCACTTCAATTGTCCACAAAAGTCAGTTTTTGGCATGCTTCACTATTTGTGAGGACATTTTCAAACATTTGACCAGTACTGTACAGTTAAACCTGTGCACACACAAATACTGTATACACTGCTTTCTCAGTAGATACACACAACACATACCACTGAGCTCGATAAACCCCTCTCAGATGAATGTGTTTTTGGCTAAAGTATTTTTCCATCACTAAATGTTTATTTTTTAAGTAAAGCCTAGAGGTATGATGTCATTAGACAGTGCCCGCAGAAAATTGTGTGTGTGTGTGTGAGTGAGAGCCTTCATATGGGTCTGAAAGATGACAAAACATTGCTGCTTGATTAAAAAGAGGAAGGCATTCCTGAACGCATGCTTTTTAAAACAGGGAGTGTGTTTGTTTGTGTAGTGCATGTAAGTGTGTACGTCTGTTGTTATGTGGCTATGATTAAAGAGGCAACAGATAAATCATGATGACCTGCAAGTAGTAGGTTGGTTTGGAAAAATACACATTGTGAGTTTTGTCAGTCAATAAATTAATTGAATATGTGGTCACTTTGTTTCATTTAGTATTGTAATGATCCCAGCATTTCGTAAATACAGAGACCCTGGAGGGACATGGTGATGGAAAAAAAAATTGAGATGGGAAGAAAAATTATACTTTACTTCAATGCTTTTTTATTAGCATGCAAACATTTTGCATTACCCCCGCGGGAAGGTTTCTTGCGGGAACGCAAACTTTTTGCGAGTGAACGCAACATTTTTCAGGAGAATGTGAACATTTTTCTAGCAAATGCAAATGTTATATGTGGAACACAACGCGAAACATATTTTTCCCTTTTTTTCTTCACCGTGTCCTTTTAGGGGCTCCTTAGGTAACAGAATTGCTTTTTGGTTTCCACTGATTCAAATGAATTCTTAATGGAAGTGTAAAGGAACAGGAATCGGTAAGAGGCATCGAAACAACTACATAAAGAACATTTCTTCCTCTCTACTTCCTTCCCAAACCTCTTGTCATTCACGTTTGGCCTCACTAGAGCTCCTGGAACTGGTTGTAATAGGGGATGGAATACAGCGTGACACCTCTGTAAAAGGTGCAAATGACTGTGTGACACTGATAGATTTTCCCTTTAATAGAACTGGACTCAGTGTGACTGGACACACACACAGGTTCAAATCCATTGGCTAAAGATGCCACTATAGAAAGAGAGAGACAGTCAGAGTGAAAAAGAAAGAACGATACATTAAAAAAGCATTAAGGATTATGGGTAATGGAGCAGGCCCGTCAGTGTGGATTAGCTAATGCTCATCAAGGAGTAGAAGTGTATGTGTGTGTGTGTGTGTGTGTGTGTATGGAAAGGGGGAGAATGTGTCCCTACATACACCCCTCAATAGTATGCTGCTCATGTCTGTGTGTGTGTGTGTGTGCGTGTGTGCGTGTGTGCGTGTGTGCGTGTGTGTGTGTGTGTGTGTGTGTGTGTGTGCGTGTGTGTGTGTGTGCGTGTGTGTGTGTGTGTGTGTGTGTGTGTGTGTGTGTGTGTGTGTGTGTGTGTGTGTGTGTGTGTGTGGTTATGTTGCATCCTAGCTCATTATTCCGTAGTGGTCGACTAAAGTGTGTGTTCAGCAGCAGCTTTTAAATAATGAAAGAAGATAGAAGATATTGGACTGTGTGTGTGTGTGTGTGTGTGTGTGTGTGTGTGTGTGTGTGTGAGTGTGTGTGTGTGTGTGTATGTGTGTATAAAAATGGAGTCCCATGATAAAGAGGGATGGGGGTGGTTGCAGTTTCTGATTTGATGCCCACAAACCCCTAACAAGCTACTTGCTTGATATATAGAGAGAAAGAGAGAAGAGAAAATAATCCTCTCTTAGCAAACTTATTTGATTTCTTAAGTGGTATAACTTTCATCTACCGTGGACATATTTACATACTGCAGAAGCACCACTGAAGAAACTAATGATCAAGTGAAATATAATGACTGTGTGTGTGTGTAGTGTTGAATGTCCATTGCCTTTGAGATTCTACCCACTAGCACTCTCAGCCATAGTAAATCAATACCTGTCAATCTCTCTCTCTCTCTCTCTCTCTCTCTCTCTCTCTCACACACACACACACACACACACACACACACACACACACACACACACACACACACACACACACACACACACACACACACACACACACACACACACACACACACACACACACACACACACACACACACACACACACACACACACACACACCTGGCTGCTGTACACACCCTCAATGGTTATTTGCCCTAGGGCACCTCAGAGCAGATAGTGGGGCAGTTTTGCCTGTGTATGTGTGTAGAGACGAGAAATGTAAAATTCCGTAGTTTACTGTGCGGCTTGTTTCTTTAATTAATCCAGTAGTGATTAGTACTTACAATTCCCACACATTTCCATTAGCATAGACACTTTCTATACCAGATGTCAGCTGGTATTGACCTTTCCTGAACATTCAGCATTTTGTGTGTGTGTGCGTTTAGTGGAGACAATGACGAGAATTCCTGCTTGCATTCCTTTGGAAACAACTCACACACCGTACTTCAGAATCGAACAGCATAAAATGTGTTTAAAAAGCATAAAACTTTTCATTAAAATGTACCTACGTCAATCTATAACAATTAATACAAAATATTAGATAAATGTAACCTCATAATGGCGGAGAACTGAAAAAGTTGTTTGATAAAGAGAGACAGAGGGAAAGAGATTTTACATCATTTTATTCACATCCTATAAATTTTGTGAACTTAATTTCACAACAGCACCTTGGACATTCTGCAAGAAGCCTCCGTTTGTGTCTTATGCAAGAAATAAATCCATATGCGTTTGGAAAGACATGAGGGTTAGTATGGTGACAGATTTTTTCTTTTTTTTAAGTGAACTTGATGTATGAGGGTCCATAAATATTTCATATTAGATCTGCCTTGGCTTGGCCTGGATGGTCTATTACTTTATATATTTTGTTTATTATATATAAATTAGTTTTTATGACAATGGAATTATTTAGTTGTTTTTATGTATGTATACACTGTCACACTGTTTCACAAATCATACAGTATACAAATTCAGCCAGTATGTGTAAAACGTTTATAAATGCTCATTACAAAAATAGGATTCTGTTTTTAATATTTTCATCTTTGTGGCTTTATGTCTGGAATATTTTGCATGCATCACCATCTGGAATTCTGGAAGAAAAAACATCAAGATGAACCTCGGATTGTACATTGTCCACTGTAAATGTAATTTAAAGGTAAAATGTAACTGAAGATTGTTTCTTCTATATTGTAATGTACATCAACAACAACAAAAAAGTCGAGTTTAAGTGAGATAACATGACTGGAGAAGTCCAGCAAACATCAGCAGAGAGAAGCCTATCATTTCACCAGAAGATCTAGTTATGACATTTTGAATAAAAATGTGTCAACAAAAACACATGAAACAAATCCATGGATGAATTGTTCACAAAAAGATCTTTAAGATACATTTAGAAAATAGTCATAACAGATGTTTTTGTTTTTTTATAGACAGACTGCATGTCTTTCTAACATTTCTATTTAAACTACATATTAGTTTATGCATAAGTATAGAAAAATAAAACACTTTATTTACTCTCTAAAGTCATTTCTTTCTTTTCTCTCGCTCTTTCTCAATCAGTACATATAGGCCGTTTGTTATGTGTGAAATTACATTTGTTCAGTTCTCCTGCAGCTGCGCTCATTACTGAATTAAATTAAACATTCACCAAACTAAACACAAAGTCTTGAGTGTGCACACACACACAAGGCTGGTGTCTGTGCTGTCGACTCCCTGTGCAAATCTGCTTACGTTGAGTTACTTGACATTTGTCATGGCACATATCTTTAAAACCTGCTGTTAGTGTTTGCCCTTCTATGATCCTCTTTGTGTGTGTGTGTGTGTGTGTGGGTGCACAAGGTAAAGATGGAATATATAAGTGCATATTATCTCTGGTTAATAATAGTGGGTTCTTCGTGAAGATGTTAAATGCTCTAGTTTTGCTTTGGATGCTGCATCTGTGAATCTAATAAAGAGTTTCTTTTTTAGATCATTTTTTATTGTTTGCAGGCCATTACATAATTTGTTCCACCATATAACCAGTTCAGATTTAGAGATGAATTTAGAAGTTTTGTCTCCTTCTCAGTCTCTCTGTCTGACTTATAATAGATGGGTTTGGAATTTTTTTGGCTTAAGATGAGGAGAAATGTGTGTTTTTGTTTAATCAGAAGTGAATTGCAGAGGACTAGATGCTTTTTAATGATGTGTGTGAGATTTTTCCCTTGACCTGTTAAGTACACCTTGCTCTGTTTCTTTTCTAAAGGTTATTTCCCAGCTAGGTGGTTCCTTGGAAACCATAAATGGCCCACCTGCATAGTCCAATCACACTTTTAACTGACACCTGAGAAGCAAGGTGTGTGTGTGTGTGTGTGTGTGTGTGTGTGTGTGTGTGTGTGTGTGTGTGTGTGTGTGTGTGTGTGTGTGTGTGTGTAAAACCCATCTATCTTCTTTCTTTACTGTTGCCCCTGCCCTTCAATTACACTCTCAAAAGAGGCAGAAATCCCCTCTATTAGACAGCTCATCCAGAGGGTGTGTGTGTGAGCGAGAGAGAGAGAGAGAGGCTCCGACCGTCCCATTGGGTTAATATGGAGCTGAAACCCAGAGACTTGTGGGTCGAAGTCTCAAACTCCCGCGGTGATCCGCCACTCTCATCCCATCACATTCCCAGCATAATCAGCCAAGCCACTGATAATCTCTCACCATCCCCATGAATAATGTTACTGCTGTGTGTGTATGATCATTAGTATTATACCAGAGGCCTTGACAGCTTCCTGACGGTATGCTGTGACACACTCACACACACTGTCTCTTTATCCAGTCTGCAGAATCTTTTCTGACAGCTCTTACTGCGAGCAGATCTTCAGCCGCTCCAGGGAGTCATGCGCTGTGTGTGAAGGCAGGAACGGGAAGGAGAGCAGAAGACTTGTCAAAGTGTTTTCCAAATCTACTTCCACTTCCATCCAAACAAGTGTGACCTCCGTTTCTCCTAGACTAAATAGAGAGTGAAAGAAAAAAATGAAGAACAGAGAGCAAGAAGAAAAGGTTGAAGTCATATTAATCAGTGACATTTTTTCTATAAAGCAGCTGTCAATCATCTATAATCCTACCAGGGGGTGGGGCCAGTGATTGACCCTGTCAGTGTGTGTAGTGGATGTTGGATTTCCCACTGGTTCACTCTTCTGCCGTTTTAGGTCACGGAAAATGGCCCAACGGAAGTGGCCTAGGACTAGTGCTAAATCGGTCTCATGAGAAAATGCTTTGTGTGTGGTGCAAAAGAGCTGGAACAGATATTTGCAGATTACTGATGATGGTTTGTTTGATTTTAGTGGGGGGGGGGGGGGGGGGCAATCTGACAAATCAATGGAAGAATGGTTCATAAATAATATATTTTTATATTCTAAAAGTTCAAAAAGGTCTTATGCTAGGATCTAGGGGTTAGTCTTCAGCAAAATATATATCCATATGTGTCCTATATGTCCTCATTTAGATAGCTAAGTAACCATTTGTGTGTGTGTGTGAATTTTGTTACCTTGTTGTTGCCCACTTCAAAGACACGGAGGATTATGGGTGAAAGGGTTTAACTTCATGATGGTTTGACCCTGGGGGAGAGATAAAGGGGGAGAGAAAAAATGAGAGAGTGAAATGGAGAGACTATAGATTATATTCAGTTTGAGAAGCATGTGGAATGTGTGCAGACCCTAATCACAGGTTCAGAGTTTTGTGAATGCCAGAGGAGTGTGTGAAAAAAACGGAACCATGAGAAACAAAACTCTTAAACCAGGGCTGAAATTAAGAGCGTGTAATTTTCACCTTCTGAATGCTGGTGTGCTTTTAGCCTAAATTAGCACATTTAAATGTCAGCTGGGTGAGTTATGACATCCTCAGTCCCAAAACGTTAAGCCAATTGCGGTGGTTCACGCCTACTGGCCAATCAGATTGGAGTATTATGGTCGGACCCGAGTGGGTGACACTGCGATGTCGCCGTAGTGATAATCGCCCTCTTAGTTCTGGAATTTGTTTAATGTCATGTTGCCGAGTCAACCACGGTCATGGTTATTAGTTACGGGTCTTAGAACTTACAACACGGACCCGGAATCCAGCCCGGGCTGAGATGACAGATGACTCTGTGTAAGACACACATATACACTGTGCCATCCCGGGCTCACACATTTATTGTCCACAGACTGGACAGATTTCATGCTAGTAATGGTCTTCGTGCAAAATGCACAGTTTATAGGTTTCTTCGAAATTGGGCAAAAATGTTTTGAATTGAAACCATTGACCATTGAAGTCATTTAAATGGCTACAAGTGTCCCAATCACCCTGAATTCACCCTAAAATGGGTCACCTTGTCCCAGAACTCAAAACTAAACCAATCTAAACAAACAGTGAAAAAAGTCAATCACACCAACAATGTTTTGTTGTTGTAAAGTTAGTGCACTTTTAAAACAGTGAAGTGCTTGTAATATGTAAAGATTTGTTGAGTGAAGAGAAGAAAAAAAATCACAATAAACCACTTGTGAGTAGGTTATTTTATTATCATTTCCAAAATTAGTATTTAATTGTGTTTATTTTGATATATAAAAATATATAAAATATAAATTGTTAGCTGTAAAATTGACCTTAGCAAGAGAAGAGTTTGTCATTTTTAAATTCCTAAAATATTTCAAATGTAATTTTCATTACTGTCATTTGCATCACAAAATGCTGTTAAACACAATACATCATTTGAGATGGGATGAAAATGACACTGGTGGGCACTTTCATGATATTCAGAGAAAAAAAATAGTGATGCATGTATATATCCTACACAGTTGGACATGTTAGATAAACAATATTAAAGGTGCAATAGGTCATTCTCTACAGAATTTTTTTTGTTATGTTGGTTGAAAGTCTCATC